>NC_088216.1:59854424-60154424 GCF_036934945.1 Oncorhynchus masou masou
TGGTGGCTGTGATATCACATTATTGAACATAGCTTCACATAGAGACCCCTTCTCTTGGTTGTCTGAGATATCTTATCACGCTCAAAAAGGGCAATGTGAAGTCTTCCATTCGAGGAGGTTGCCAGGGTCACCAGAGCATTTGCAGTGTGTGCGTCCCAAAAATCTCTCCTTCCTTTTGAAGTGTGTACTCTTTCACTACTCCCCCCAAATGTAAAATTATTGGATTGGTGTAGGCATGGGTAGTGTGAGTTTCCGTATACCAATCATTTCGATTGAAATCGAGGAAAGGGGGGTGAACATGCGTACACTTTTGGAGAAAGGAAAGATTATTGGGATGCACCCAACAGTCTTCCCTCTGACCTTTAACTGGATGATGAATACCTCCCCTTTGACCTTTTGGGATGTCTGCCACTGACCCCACATGACCTTCTGATTGGAGCCTGTGTCAGGGAGCTGTCTGCCTGTCTGAACTTTACATCATTATGGAGCTGTCTGCCAACAACTAAGTAGCTCTAGTTGGCTAGCTGCTTTTCAGGGTTCTCTCTCTGTTCTCTCTTTTATTTCATGTTTTTTTCTTTCTTGTCTTCTTCCCATATTCTGTATATACACCCTGGCTAATCTGTCCTTTAAATATTCACCCATATCTTTATGTTTCCCAATATTTACCTCTCTTTCCCTCCCGCTGTCTCTCTTTCCCTCTCGTTCCTTCTCGTCTCTCTGTATTTTTTGAAGTGGTGCTAATTTTAGAGGCGTGACCTTTGTCATATGACATGGAGAGGAGGAGGAGGAGGAGATAAGTGGGCCGAACTATCCCTCCCTCATATCCCTCCTCAATCCTCTTCCTCCTCTTCCACCTAAACCTTTTTCTCCCTCCATCATGTTGAAAGGGGAGACACTCTTGGCACTATCCACTATGTCAATACTATCCACATGTGTTGCCCTTTAAAGTGGAGCTGGTGTGTTGAGACAGTGAGCTAGTTACATTTCCTATCTTCCCTGTCTGCCCTACCCACCCACCCTGTCTGCCCTACCATACCTGTTGTCTCTGTCTGCCCTACCCACTCTGTCTTCCCTACCCACCCACCCTGTCTGCCCTACCCACCCGGTCTGCTCTACCCAACCACCCTGTCTGCCCTTTCAGATCCCTGCTAGTTCACTGAAACAGGAGTGCTCTTCATTTTTCCACTATGCTATGCTATGCTATGCTATGCTATGCTATGCTATGCTATGCTATGCTATGCTATGCTATGCTACGTTTCCCCATCAGCCATACATCCTGACCATGTGAACTCACAAGAAAAAACTCTGGACCCTATTACATAATGATTATGATGAACTGGTATATGTACACATTACATTTTTTTTGTTCTGCAAAATCACTAAAATGAGACAATGAATCTGTTAAAGGTCCAATGCAGCTGTTTTTATCTCAATATCAAATAATTTCTTGGTAACAATTAAGTACCTTACTGTGAAAAGAGACATTTCCCCAGCAATAATTATGCTAGTACTGTCTGGAAGTGGTCTGAGTGGGGAGAGGAAAACAGAAAATTAACTGTTATTGGGTGCGTTCATAAATCCACTCTGGCTATCTACTCCGATTTCCGAGCACACTTGTCTGAGTGTGCCAGAACGCAGAATAATAGATGAATTTATGAACGCGCAACACCCATTGAATATGACTTGTGTCAGTAAACGTCGGCATAAAAATGAATTAAATTGTTGCCAGCTGCACAGTTACAGTCACTAACACTCGAGATAAAATTAAAACCGCCTAACCAGCTCTTCTAGGGTGATTTAAAATAGTCCGAGTGAGTTCTCTCTCAGTTGTGTCTGGAAGTAGCTAGCAAGCTAACCAACTTTAGCTTGTCTGGCCTGCTAGAGCTGCCCCGTATGTGCTGTTATTATGAAGTGGAAACGCCTAGGAGCAACAACGACTTAGCCGCGAAGTGGTAGGCATCACAAGGTCACCCAGTGGGACCGCCGTGTGCTGAAGAATGTTGCTCGTAACGTGTCTGTCCTCGGTTGCAACACTCACAACCCAGTTCTGCCTCTGGAGCAATGCCAGCACAAGAACTGTTCGTCTGGAGCTTCATGAAATGGGTTTCCATGGCCAAGCAGCCGCATACAAGCCTAAGATCGCAATGCCAAGTGTCGGCTGGAGTGGTGTAAAGCTCACTGCCATTGGACTTTGGAGCAGTGGAAACACCTTCTCCGGAGTGATGAATCACACTTCACCCTCTGGCAGTCCAATGGACTAATCTGAGCTTGGCAGATGCCAGGAGAACGCTACTTTCCAACTGTAAAGTTTGGCGGAGAAGGATTCATTAGCTGGTGCTGTTTTTCATTGTTCAGGTTAGGTCCCTTAGTTCCAGTGAAAGGAAATATTAATGCTACAGCATACAATGGCATTCTAGATGATTATGTGCTTCCAACTTTGTGTCAACAGTTTGGGGAAGGTACTTTCCTGTTTCAGCATGACACTTCCTCTGTGCATAAAACGAGTTCAATACAGAAATGGTTTGTCAAGATCAGTGTGGAAGAATTTGATTGGCCTGCACAAAGCCCTGACCTCAACCCCATTGAACACCTTTGGGATGAATTGGAACACCGACTGCGAGCCAGGCCTAATCGCCCAACATCAGTGTCCTGCCTCACTAATGCTCTTGTGGCTGAATGGAAGCAAGTCCCTGCAGCTATGTTCCAACATCTAGTGGAAAGCCTTCCCAGAAGAGTGGAGGCTGTTATAGCAGCAAAGGGGAATGCCCATGATTTTGGAATGAGATGTTCGCTGAGCACTTGTCCACATACTTGTGGTCATATATTGTAGTTTCCAACGGGCATACAAGCCATTGTGATGGTTTACCTTAACCTTCGTCTGGGGTTCTGACCTGTTATGATGAAGTGTAAGTACACTGAACAAATGTCTCTCAAATGTTGTGCACAAATGTGTTTACATCCCTGATAGGGAGCATTTCTCCTTTGCCAGATAATCCATCCACCTGACAGGTGTGGCACATCAAGAAGCTGATTAAACAGCATAATCATTACACTTATGAACCTTGTGCTTGGGACCATAAAAAAGCCACTTTAGAACGTGCAGTTGTGTCACACAACAATGCCACAGATTCCTCAAGTTGAGGGAGCGTGCAATTGGCATGCTGACTACACAAATGTCCACTACCATAAACCACCTCCAATGTCATTTTAGAGAATTTGGCAGTACGTCCAACCAGCCTCACAACAGCAGACCACATGTAACCATGCCAGCCCAGGATCTCCACATCCGGCTTCTTCACCAGCGAGATCGTCTGAGATCAGCCACCCGAACACCTGATGAAACTGTGGGTTTATACAATCGAAGAATTTCTGCACAAACTGTCAGAAACAGTCAAAGGGAAGCTTATCTGCGTGCTCGTCGTCCTCACCAGGGTCTTGACCTGAGGGTGAGCGGTTTGCTGATGTCAACATTGTGAACAGAGTGCCCCATGGTGGCGATGGGGTTATGATATGGGCAGGCATAAGCTACGGACAACGAAGACAATTGCAATTGCACAATCGAAGGCAATTTGAACGCAGAGAGATAACGTGAGGAGATCCTGAGGCCCATTGTCATGCTATTAAGCTGCTGCTATCACCTCATGTTTCAGCATGATAATGCATGGCCATGTCGCAAGGATCTGTACACAATTATTTTGAGCTGAAAATGTCCCAGTTCTTCCATGGCCTGCATACTCACCAGACATGTCACCCATTGAGCATGTGTGGGATGCTCTGGATCGATGTGTACGACAGTGTGTGAGTGTGTGGCGTCTCTATGCATGTGTGTGCATGTTATTAGTATGTGTGTGTCTGTTGGCAGTCTGTTTGTAAGTATGTTTGTGAGTGTGTGGTTAGAGTCTAGTGTGTATGCATAGAGTCAGTGCAAGACAGTTTGTTAATACAAAAAAGGTCAATGCAGGTAGTCTAGGTAGCCATTTGATTAATTATTTAGCAGTCTTGTTCAGTAGTCTTCTAGCTTGGGGGAAGAAGCTGTTCAAAGTCCTGTTGGTTCCAGACTTGGGACACTGGTACCACTTGTCATGCAGTATCAGAAAGAGTCTAGGGTCTTCCTCTGACACCGCTTGGTATAGAGGTCCTGGATGGCAGGGAGCTCAACCCCACCCTCTGGGGCTGAGCGGTCGATTGCTTGCGGTCGAGTGCACTGCAGTTGTGGAACCAAGCGGTGATTCAGCCAGTCAAGTTGTCTGCATCCCCTATATAATCATTCATATGTCAAGTTTGTAGCACACAGCATGCCAACTTAATCATAGCAGCTACACTGTTGTGTGTCATAGTTCACAACCACCTGTGCAGGTGGGACTGTGTCAGTGATGTTCTAACAGCCACTCTGTGCTGCAGGTATGAATGCTGCTGTGAGGGCCACAGTCAGAGTGGGCATCTACACTGGGGCCAAAGTCTACTTCGTTCATGAGGTTAGTACCTGACTTGTATCCCCCCATCTCATCAACCATTTTATGTTTCCCATTAGCCCAGAACTGTTACTGTTCCCTTTTTCTGATTATTATTGTCTACAGCAATCAAGGCATTCTTAGTCGATCACCAATCATTTCTGTAGAAAAGCCAACAATATAAAGGGCTTTTTTTTTGAGCTCTTGGCGGTAGGGGCACTTGATTCAGAAGCCCTGCGCACCGGGTAGGCAAAGTGTTCCCATTTTGAACCATTTCATTCAAACTCAGCTTACCCGGCAGACAGAGAGATCTGTGGCTTAATCAGTGTGGCTACTGTGCTGGCCAATCGTATAGCTCAAATTAGAGTGCCTACAGCTTCCACGACCCAGTCCATCACAAAGTTTGATACTAGCCTACTTGAAATTTTCTTAACTTTTAAAACCATGACCAGAGAGAAACTGTCAAAGACTACTGCAAAGAGCTTCTGTTTTTGTGAGTGAATTCATGTCAAAGTTATTATTCAGCACTGTCAATACTGTTTTTATTCAACATTACTACAAAACATAACATTTGTGGAAAACTGTCTAGACTTCTGGGATACTCAAATCAGTATGATATGTTATGTTTGGTATGGTTACATTAGACAGATGGTTACTCAAGTCAAGTGGAAGTAAATATATCTAAATATATATATCTATATATATATATATATATATAAATATATGTAAATATATCACTAGCCACTTTAAACAATGCATACGTATATACTGTACTCTATATCATCGACTGCATCCTGATGTAATACATGTATCACTAGCCACTTTAACTATGCCACTTTGTTTACATACTCATCTCATATGTATATACTGTACTCGATACCATCTACTGTATCTTGCCTATGCTGCTCTGTACCATCACTCATTCATATATCCTTATGTACGTATTCTTTATCCCCTTACACTGTGTATAAGACAGTAGTTTAGGAATTGTTAGTTAGATTACTTGTTGGTTATTACTGCATTGTCGGAACTTGAAGCACAAGCATTTCGCTACACTCGCATTAACATCTGCTAACCATGTGTATGCGACAAATAAATTTGATTTGATTTGATTTGAGTAGGGTAGCTGGAATGGTGTATAATGCGAACGTCTAGCAACCCGAAGGTTGTGAGTTTGAATCTCATCACGGTAATTTTAGCATTTTAGCTAATTAGCAACTTTTCAACTACTTACTATTTTTTAGCTACTTTGTAACTACTTAGCTAAGCCTTCCCCGAACCTTAACCCTTTTAGCTAACCCTTCACTTATCCACATCTTTAACCCTTTAAGCGAACTCCTAAACTTAACCCTAACCCTAGCCTAGCTAACATTAGCTAGCTAGCTAACATTAGCCACCTAGCTAGAATTTGCAACATATCATATGTTTTGCAAATGTGTAACATATAGTATGTTTTTCAAATTTGTAACATATTGTATGATGTGTAAATTCGGAATATATGGTATGAATTGTAATTCATAACATATCATCCGAAATAGGTGATGGACATCCACAAATGAATACACACTATACGAAATGTAACATATCTTACTAAATGGAGTGTCTTGGATGTACATATAAAACAATACAAAATCCATGATTAGAGGGGACAGGATGTAAACCAACAGAGCTACGGACAGCAAGGCCTGGATTTGAGAAAGGTGATCTGGAATGAGCCTCTTACAACCTCATATTCCTTTTTCCTTGCCTGTTACCTTACAGTAAAGGTCTGTCAGCTAAGCCACATCAGTTACCTTGTGTTCTCCCGTAACTGTGAGTGACAGGTTTGTGTGTTCATCTCCAGGGTTACCAGGGTTTGGTGGATGGAGGTGACAATATCAAACCTGCCACCTGGGAGAGCGTGTCTATGATGCTGCAGCTGGTGAGCACACATACAGTATACACACACACACACACACACACACGTGTACACAGGCACACACACACACTTTATCCAATTACCTCCCCCCTCACTCTCCTTTAGTTTCTAACCAAATGTAACCTTTCAGTGAAAAGGGTGGGATCCATCCTCTGGAACATGAACTGGTCCTAGATCAGTGACCCTCTAGTCAGTAGGAGCTAGTCAAATGCCAGGGTTCACTGGATTTAATGGGCTTCAGAATGATAGGCTGGGGTTTCACCTCCCTCCTTTCCTCCTCTTCCCTTCCTCCTTCCCTCTCCCTTGGTCTCTCTCCTTCTTGCTCTCTCGCTCTCACACACACTATTCCTGAACCACAATCTCTCTCATCCCTCTCTGCCTATAGCCCACATCCTGTCCTTCTCTACTTCCTCCTCCATCTCTCCCTCTTATTTAGCCCAACTGAATGTGTTCTGTTGGCATGTTGTCTCGTCTCAGGGTGGCACTGTGATTGGCAGTGCACGCTGTATGGACTTCAAAGAGAAGTGGGGGCGTCTGAAGGCCGCCTGCAACTTGGTCAAACTGGGCATCACCAACCTGTGTGTGATCGGTGGTGACGGTAGCTTGACTGGTGCTAACCAGTTCCGTACAGAGTGGAGCGAGCTGCTGGCTGACCTGATCAAACAGGGTGAGATACCTAGGCCACCAACAAGACTACATTACCCAGTGCCCTTCACTCCAAAGCACCCAACTACCATAAAACATAATGTAACCCACTACACTTATGTAACCCTCCCAGTCACTTTTTAGATGATCCTAAGAGGGGGATTAGGTCATTATTCATTATGATCCTAGATCAGCACTACTACTCCAAGACAATTTGTGAATACAGGCCCAAGCATCTGTATGGTCTTTGAAATATCTGGCTCCTTACACTGTACTTTAATGCCTCCTTGTGGACCCAAGTCATATAAGCAAATTAATTTATCCAAAGCAACTTAGAATAGTGCATGCATACAATTTGATATGTGTGGCCTCAGTGGGAATTGAACCCACAACCCCAGCATTGCAAGGGCCATGCTCTAGCAACTGAGCCACATAGGACTACAAGTAGTGCATTAAATGTGAGAGCTGACTGCTAGTTTGTGTGTCCACCACCAGGTAAGATCACGGCAGAGGAGGCAAAGCGTTCTTCTCACCTCAACATCGTGGGCATGGTGGGCTCTATAGACAACGACTTCTGTGGCACTGACATGACCATTGGCACCGACTCCGCCCTGCACCGCATCATAGAGGTGGTGGACGCCATAACAACTACTGCACAGAGGTACACACACACACACACACACACACACCAATACTAAGTAATTTGTAAGCATAAGTAAATCATGATTTTTGGGGGGATTCTTGTGTTTTTCACATATTTCTTTTGACAGTCACCAGAGGACCTTTATCCTGGAGGTGATGGGCAGACACTGCGGGTGAGTGCCTGACTGTGTGTGCATGCGTGTGCATGTGTGTGTGTGCGTGCATCTGTGTGCACATGTGTCTGTACGTGCTTGTGTATGTATTAACATTGCTGTCTGTCCTCACAGCTACCTGGCCCTGGTGACTGCTCTGGCCTGCGGTGCTGACTGGGTGTTCATCCCAGAGATGCCCCCAGAGGACAACTGGGAGGAACATCTGTGCAAAAGACTGATTGCGGTACCACACCTCCTCTCCTACTCCCTCTATCCCCCCATCCTTCTATCCCTTCTCCACCTCTTCTGATTGACCCTCTCTATCTCTTTGTCCCTCTCCCTGGTTTTCTCTCTCTCTTCCTCATATAATAACACACAAAACAACGTTCTCTCTCCGTCTCCCTCTCAGCAAAGGGAGCGTGGTTCTCGTCTGAACGTCATCATCATGGCAGAGGGAGCCCAGGACCGTAAGCAAAAACCCATCACCTGTGACCAAGTCAAAAATGTGAGCGATGACATTACACAGTCAATAGAATTTGTCCCTAACCACTGAAACAGGCAGTGTCCCAAACGGCACCCTATTCCCCCAGCCAGAGTCCGATATGTTTCATCCCCCTAATGGTAAAGGTTATAAGGGGCTAGGGTAATATCACCTTTGATCAACCATCTAGCTCTGATCTGACAGAGGACTGATGCTGTAATCTCTCTGTGGCACTCTGTACAGCTGGTATCCAAGAAACTTGGCTTCGACACCCGTTCTACCATCCTGGGACACGTACAGAGAGGTGGCACCCCCTCTGCTTTCGACAGGATCCTGGTAATCCATCTGTCTGTCACCACTTTGTGTCTGTCAATCCGTCTGTCTGTGCCGGTATTGTTTTTACTCTGTTGTCTACTCTTTCTTGACCTTCAGGGTCATTTACATAGCACCTATAATATAATGCTATGATAATCGATCCTTTGTTCATTCATTCATTCTCTCCCTCCGTCCCCCAGGGTAGCAGGATGGGTGTGGAGGCTGTGATGGCTCTGTTGGAGGCCACCCCAGAAACTCCAGCCTGTGTTGTCAGTCTTTCTGGGAACATGGCCATCAGGCTGCCGCTCATGGAGTGTGTCCAAGTTGTGAGCTATATACCTATGCCAAATCAAACTGCATTATTTCCTCTCTTATTGCTGAGAAAGCATATTATCGACATGGTCTTTTAATATGTCTTCCTCTCTCTATTGCCCCCTCCTCTCTCACTCACTCTCTCAGACTAAAGATGTGACCGTAGCCATGGCTGAGGGGAGATTTGAAGATGCTGTGAATCTCAGGGGAAAGTGAGCCTTTATTTTGCCTATTTTCTTTCCTTCCATGGCTGGCTTGTCATTTGGACTGAGATGAAAACCATTGGTCATTTTCTTGTTTGTAGGAGCTTTCAGAATAACTGGAACACATACAAAATGCTGGCTCACGTGAACCCCCCAGAAGTGAAGGTGAGTAACTGTATCATTTTCATCAGGTTCTTTTTCTTGCTATTTTGGTCTGATATTTGGGCAACCTGGTTGCACATTTGAAGGCATTATAAGGTTGCACCCAAAATACATCCTCTCTCTGTCTTGTTCTCCCCCTCTCAGAGCAACATCAATATTGCCATTGTAAATGTGGGCGCCCCCTGTGCTGGGATGAATGCAGCAGTGCGCTCAGCTGTCAGGGCTGGTCTCATCCAAGGACACCAGATGCTGGCTATACACGATGGCTTTGATGGCTTGGCTAACGGACAGGTGGGACATTCCACCAGGAAATATGCCCCTGAGGATTTCTTGTAGTGGACAACTTGTATGTTATTTTACATCTGATCAGATGAATGGCACCATCAGGAACATCAGTTCATTGCCAAGTTGAGCTCCACCTGCACATATCAACACAAATAACACACACACACACACCATACTAATCTCTCTTTCCTCTTCCTCAGATTGTGCCTATCACTTGGGCTCAAGTGGGTGGATGGACTGGGAAGGGAGGGTCCAATCTCGGTACCAAGAGGTGAGACATCTCCACAGAGCACACGCACCAATGCTTAGGGCCAGGGAACGCTCACAGTTGTTTGTTTAGGAGGAACCCAGGGTCCTACTAAGAACAACAGAAACCTCTATTGACAATTAACGTTCAATGTTTCTCCTCTCTGGTGTGTAGAAACCTGCCAGGTAAAAACATTGAGCAAATCAGCCTGAACATTGCCAAGTTCAACATCCATTCTCTGATCATCATTGGAGGCTTTGAGGTGAGGATCGAGGGGTTGGATCAGAAAGTATTCGGATGGTTCACTTGTCCACTGTCCAATCATTATTGATTGAACATATTCATTGAACATAAGCACAACAGTTGTAAAACGAGTATCATGAATATTGTCTTGTCTGTTGATGCCTCGTCCAGATATACATGGTATTGTGTGTCTCCTTGTCAGGCATATCTGGGTGGTCTGGAGCTGGTAACAGCCAGGGAGAAGTACGAGGAGCTGTGTATCCCCATGGTGGTCATTCCCGCCACCGTCTCCAACAATGTTCCCGGATCAGACTTCAGCATCGGCGCTGACACCGCCCTCAACACCATCACCACGGTAAGACAAACACACATGCTGTACCCCAGACACACACACACATTTTAAATACTTTATTTGAATCCACAAATTACATTAAAGTCGAGAAGGATTCAAACATTTCAAAGG
Organism: Oncorhynchus masou masou; assembly: GCF_036934945.1. Taxonomy (NCBI): domain Eukaryota; kingdom Metazoa; phylum Chordata; class Actinopteri; order Salmoniformes; family Salmonidae; genus Oncorhynchus; species Oncorhynchus masou. The sequence goes on from NC_088216.1 coordinate 59,864,944, forward strand.
ACAAAGATATCTGGATGGATATAAAAAGCACCTTCTCCATACAGCAAGGCTGCCCATGACCGCTGACACAGAGCATTACCTTGTTAGCTACTTTGCCTTTGTCCTATGCAAGCCTGCATTCTGAAGGCCACATACAGTGAGCCTATGTACATGGGCGAGACTCCCAGATATCAGCACCACAAGTTTTCACTGATAACTAAGGCTGTTCAGGCGTGACACATGGAGATGGTATTTCAGCAATTTAGCAACAAAAGGTCTGCTCCATGTAGGAGTCAAAAGAGCAACCCACATCCAAAATATGCACCTCCCTCCAGCCTTCCCCACAACAACAATATCTGGCATATTTGGGATACAAGAAAACACCTCATTATCAAACTTGCCTCCTCTGACAGGAGAACGTTTGTGGGGGACACACACTTTAGTCATTTAGCTGACACTCTTATCCAGAGCAATTAGGGTTAAGTGCCTAACATATGGCAATACCCAGACACACATCCCTCCTCATCCTAGCCTTTCTTTCTTTCTGTCAGACTTGCGACAGGATCAAGCAGTCTGCTGCTGGCACCAAGAGGAGAGTGTTCATCATTGAGACCATGGGGGGATACTGCGGCTACCTGGCAACCATGGCTGGCTTGTCATCTGGGGCTGACGCTGCCTACATTTATGAAGAGCCTTTCCATATCCATGACCTGGAGGTCAGGGGGCACACTGACAGAATAACAAATATGGATGGATTCTGTGTTATATTTCAAGCACAAAAAATGGGGACATTGGGATGTTGAATCATCTGTTGTATTGTTTTGTTGCAGCTGAACGTGGTGCATCTGATAGAAAAGATGAAGACCTCAGTGAAGAGAGGTCTCATTCTCAGGTAGATTTGCTCTGCTCAAAAACACATCCTGTCTGATATCCCTCAGACATTATCGTTCTCTTGTTTCTCTTGTTACTGCAAATCCTCCTCCTACCCACAGGAACTCTAATGCCAACGACAACTACACCACACAGTTCCTCTACAACCTGTACTCAGAGGAGGGCAAGGGCACGTTCGACTGCAGGATGAACATCCTGGGACACATGCAACAGGTCTGATGGACACTTCTTCTAACTGTTTAATGGGCTCAACTCTAAACCTGTGGTAATATAAGGAACTAATTCATCTATATATTCATATGGAAATACATCTCTCTAACCATCTCTCTCTCTCTTTGCTCACGACCAGGGTGGAACCCCCACTCCCTTCGACAGGAATTTTGGCACCAAGATGGGAGCCAAGTCTGTCCTGTGGCTGACTGACAAGCTGAAGGAGTGCTACAGACACGGTGAGGATCATTTGGTATTTTATTAGGATCCCCACTGCAAAAGCAGCAGCTACTCTTCCTTGGGTCCACACAAAACATGAAACATGACATAATACAGAACACTAATAGACAAGAACAGCTCAAGGACAGAACTACATCAATTAAAAAAGAAAGGCACATGTGGCCTACATATCAATACCAAAACATACACAAACTATCTAGGTCAAATAGAGGAGAGGTGTTGTGCCGTGAGGTGTTGCTTTATCTGTTTTTTGAAACCAGGTTTGCTGTTTATTTGAGCAATATGAGATGAAACGGATTTCCATGCAATAATGGCTACATATAATACTGTACGCTTTCTTTAATTTGTTTTGGATTTGGGGGACTGTGAAAAGACCCCTTGTGGCATGTCTGGTGGGGGGAGTGTGTGTGTCAGCTGTGTGTATGCTGACAATGCAAACAATTTGGGATTTTCAACACATTCATGTTTCGTGATGCAGTGATACAGTCAGTCTCTCCTCAACTCATAGCCAAGAAAGACTGGCATGCATAGTATTTATATCAGCCCTCTGATTACAATGAAGAGCAAGACGTGCCGCTCTGTTCTGGGCCAGCTGCAGCTTAACTAGGTCTTTCCTTGCAGCACTCAACCACACAACTGGACAATAATCAATTTAAGACAAAACTAGAGCCTGCATCTCCCCATCTTTACAACCATTGAATCTATATGTTTTTACCATGACCATTTACAATCTAAGGTAACACCAAGTAATTTAGTCTCCTCAACTTGTTCAACAGACACACCATTTGTAACCCAATTCAGCTGAGGTCCAGAATTTAGGGAATGCTTTGTACAAAATACAATGCTCTTAATTTTAGAGATGTTCAGGACCAGTTTATAACTGGCCACCCATTTCAAAACATATTGCAACTCTTTGTTAAGGTTTCAGTGACTTCATTAGCTGTGGTTGCTGATGCGTACATGTTTGAATCAGCATCATACATGGACACACATGCTTTGTTTAATGCCAGTGGTAGGTCATTGGTAAAAAATTGAAAAAGGTAGAGGGCTGAGAGAGCTGCCCTGCAGTACACCACCCTTTACATGTTTAAAGAAAAGAAAACCCTTTGAGTTCTATTAGATATATAGCTCTGAATCCACGATAAGGCAGAGGTTGAAAAGCCATAACACACACGTTTTTTCAACAACAGGTTATGGTCAATAATATCAAAGGCTCCACTGAAATCTAACAGTTCAGCTCCCACAATCCGCTCATTATCAATTTCTTTCAATCAATCATCAGTCATTTGTGTCAGTGCAGTACTTGTTGAGGGCCTTCTTTATAAGCATGCTGAAAGTCTGTTGGTAATTTGTTTACAGATAGCATTGTATTTGTTCAAACAATTATTTCCAACAGTTTGCTAAGAGCTGGCAGCAAGCTTATAGGTCTGCTGTTAGAACCAGTAAAGGCCACTTTACCACTCTTGGGTAGAGGAATTAATTTGGAGGACAAATACTTTCCTCTAGGCTCAGATTAAAGATATGACAGATAGGAGTGGCTATAGAGTCAGCTACCATCCTCAGAAGTTATCCATCTTTTTTATTTTTTTTATTTTTTTTATTTAACCTTTATTTAACCAGGAAGGGCTCATTGAGATTTAAAATCTCTTTTTCAAGAGCGTCCTGGCCAAAAAGAGACACAAAGGGACACAAAGAGGGCAAATCCTCCTCCTGCCCACAGGAACTCTAATGCCAACGACAACTACACCACACAGTTCCTCTACAACCTGTACTACCCTTGGCCTGGTCCTAGATAGGTGTTTTATCCAACTCCTCTGACTATTGTTGTCCTGCTATAAGAGATGAGCTGGATAAAGCCCATACACACAGGTCTAGGACCAGCTAGGCTACTGCCCTCCTATGTTGATGCTAGCTCTCTTTGTGTCCCCAGGTCGTATCTTTGCTAACACACCAGATTCTGCCTGTGTGCTGGGCATGAAAAAGCGATCCCTGATCTTCCAACCCCTGGCTTCCCTCAAGGAAGACACTGACTTTGAGTAAGTCCTAATCCTCCCTCTGTTTCCACACCTCCTTCTCTTTCTCTCCTCTTTCTCTCCTCTCTCTTGTTTGTGACTCTTCATCGTGTGTTCCACATTGAGTTCAGCTGTGTTTTAATGCTGAGCAGTGGTAGGTAAGTGCTGTTGTTTGTAAGTATGTGTCAGTCCAATCAGAACCATTGAACCAGCCCAGCTCTTCCTCTGTTTCCTGTTTTCTTTCTCTGATCCCACTCTTATTCTCCTCCTCCTTCACACTCCCCCCTTCTACCACCCTTTCCCCTCACTCAATCCTTCTCTCCTCCCTCCACAGGCACCGTATCCCAAAGACTGAGTGGTGGCTGAAGCTGAGGCCCATTCTGAAGATCCTGGCCAGGTATGAAGCTGTGGAAATAGACACCTCTGAGGTGGCTGCCATGGAGCACATCATCAAGAAGACAGGAGAAATCAAGGGGGGCAAAATGTAAACAAACCAAATAAACACACACAACCTCACATAAACACATACATACACACTCTTAGTCTTGCACCTAGACCCGCCCGCACCTATGAGAAGAAAGGAACCTGAGGATCTGTCTTTCAACCATCTATGTCCTGTGTTTGAGGGGTGCAAAATCCACTTGTCACTTAAATCTGGCTGGATTGATTGCTTTCATTTTAATCCTGTGACTCTTTCATACTCTTGCTTGTGTCTGTCGTTTTTACCCGTTAACGTTACGACTGTGGAAATGTTTGTAATGACCTGTCAAACACATCCCGGTAATGGCTGAAAGGGGCTCAATGGAAAACATTGTATTTCCGTTGTATCTATAAGAACGCTAAACTTTGTCTGAGATTAAACGCATAGTCTCGACACTTGCATCACAAGAAAGAGAAGAAAGATAACGTTATTTGATGGGTGTACATTTTGTGCGGCGCTGATAAAAGTTAGAATTGAATACATTTGAAATGTTTACAAAAGAGATGCTCTAAAATGAAAGCAATTTCCGAAAAGGAACACTCGGATTATAGTAATACTATGTCTGATCTCGCAAACGATGTAAAGTATGTATAGATAGGTGTCATCTATTCTAAGACATATTGAAATTTGACAATAAATGTAATACCTAAATTCCCACCAAAATCCCTGAACTCCATTATTTGTCCTTGCCAGTCAAATGTGTTATGTGCTATAATTCAGTCAATATATAATGGATACATTTTCTTCAAAAAGTTTGGCGTATCTTCATCCATTGTCTAACTGTTGCATTTATTGGAATCATTTTTAAAACCTTTTAACAATTTTGTTAGTAACTAGTAGGTAGTTGCTAGTAACAGTCAACCATTCAGTCAACTGATGGGTGTAACATATCAGTACAGTACTAGTGGTTATGAGGAAAAGACTGTGCATACAGTTTGTTGTGTGGAGCTTCGAACTATTCTACATCACAGAAGTCATTCTACATCATTTTGCAGCTGGCAACCCTTCAACAATACTGTGCAGATCTCTCTGCAAAGTCAGAGTCTAACACCTATCTGAAAACCACAGAAACCCACAGTGTTCTGTTTCCTGTGTCTGGTGTATTGCCTTCTCCCCTGTTCGTATGGCAGAACAGTTTAGCACTGAATACTTCTTTCTTCCAATGAAACTGAACTAGAACATGTAATAAAACATTCTGTTTAGTTTTCTGGACTATTTAACATTTTACGTCATGAAAGATCATTTCGAAATTGACTAGGTTTATTGAAAATAAAAAATATTGAATGTAGTGATATGAGGGTATCAATGTATTGCAAAGAAAATGTAACTCATTTTGTGGTGCTTTTTACAACAATAACTTCATTATCTTTTATTAAATTATGCCTAATAGGCTGACTAAGTACAGCCTACCCCAATAATAAAGTTGTTATGCATTTAGTAATTTAACAAATACAAAATGTAAGGTGTGGCTAAAAAAATTTACTCAAGAATTGACGGTACTACACTGATTGGAAACAGAGATGATGATGACTGACAGAAGAAATTAAGATTGTAAGTCGCTCTGGATAAGAGCCTCCGCTAAATTGTAAAATGTCAAAATGTAGACCATGGCACCTACTGCAAGTTCCCCCGGTTTCTGTTGTATAAATCATGACAGCTTAACCATGACCATGACCATTTCCCTATTTACTCTTTCTCCCTTAGTTACAAATGTTACTGAGCGTACCAAAGGAGTGTGTGTACACAATAGTATGCCCTCTTTGGGGGGAATTCAGACCAGAGTTACAGGAACCTAAATGGAAATGAATTCCTTTTTATACCTTTTCTTTCTAGGGGAGAGTGGGGTCTGTTGAGACATTTTTTACATTCAGCATCACTCTGTCAAGGGAAATATGGTATTCTTTTTAACAAAGATATCTACATATATTTGAGGATGTTGTGTATCCCTGGAAATAATCAGAATTCATGTAAACATTACAGTTTTGAAAGCATAGCTTGTCCAAAAAAAGTGGCCTTTTGGCGCAACTTACCCTGGGTAAATTGATCCTCAGGGCAGGGTGAGTATCGCCACCTACACATTTCTGTGCTGAATGAAATATTACCACTACCTTTTTAAAACTATCTTTATTTCCCAAACACTCTTTAACACAATCACAATCGCCATCTTTTAATCATTTTAAGCACATTTTAACACAGCACCAATGACATTATCGCTCCGCTCTAAACTAAAATCAAAATGGTGCATATAGCTATATCTGCAGTAACACCTAAAAAACACTGTACTTTTTTAAAGACTTTATCATGGGCCACGCCATGTTGTTACATCATATCCCAGAAATAATGCTTTGCCTGGGAAGAAAACACTTACATTTGCTTAACTTACCCCAAGGTAAACATTTTGACTATATTAGCCCACACAACTACAAGGATGCACTTTCATGCTAGGTTTAGGACATTGAAGCATATAGAGACCCAAACTGTTAAAATGATCTACTTTGGTTTAGATACAAGCATCATGAAACCTCTAACACAATAGATTAATTTTACTCGGGCCTAACTTCCTTACCACTCTTCAGACTCCATGAAATTATGACCTCTTCCTAAATATTTGCTCAAATTATACATTTTGTGTATGGTTTGCTAGAAAAAAGTGTGGCTTAACATACCCCTTTGGCTCCATTTTCCCCAGTCTCCCATATGCATATTCTGACCTTGAATTTAAAGGGGGGCTGAACTTCCTGATTTAGCCTCAGTTTCAATTCCCCTCATTAGGAAATGCAACTGAGAACGATTTGGGTTTTGGAGGCGTGCTTTGGTGTAGGTGTCTCTTGTGTGTGTTTGAATGTGGGAAGTGTTTGTACTTTCACTCTGCCAAAACAGTACACAGTTACAGTCTAATCAGGTCTTGTGTCTGGAAGTACCATAGACTAGCTAGCAAGCTAGCCAACTTCTTTTGCCAATTAGCTTGAGCTGGTTGGTGTGAGACTGTGGCAAAATTGGTTTGACTTTGGATAGCCTATCTGTGGGGCTAGTCAATAAATTTCACAATGTAAATGGGACAATATTTTCATGTTGCACACCTTTTAGTTGTCTCATTAAATGCTTTCAATATGTGTACATGCATTTCTAAAATATATGTTTGGTTTGAGGTTTTTAAGTAATTGAAATGTGGAGCTATTGACATTTTAAAATTATATTGTGTAATACTGTTGGTCCCTAAATAGCACCATAGGGAAATCGAATGTCAAACCAAATTGACCGTGGGCATTATGATCTGGTCACATGCAGCTGCGCTCCAGATTGATGATTACTTGGGTGCTGCCAGCTGTGGTCAGGATTGAAAACCCAACTCAAAGAGAAAACTGTTACAATAGGCTTCATTCCATGACATACACATTTTTCCTAATTATCACTAAATCTCCGTTTTGGACCAGACTGACTTTATGACCAAAATGAAACTATTTACACTTTGTAGTACATGCTGACACTAAAATAAATGTTTGTGACTCATATCGATGCCACATAGACCGTTTTCAAAACAAGAAGTTGCTTATTACTATCCGGCGCCATTGTCGCAACCCCTATTACCAGCCTGTTCAACCTCTCTTTCATATCGTCTGAGATCCCCAAGGATTGGAAAGCTGCCGCAGTCATCCCCCTCTTCAAAGGGGGAGACACCCTGGACCCAAACTGTTACAGACCTATATCCATTCTGCCTTGCCTATCTAAGGTCTTCGAAAGCCAAGTCAACAAACAGGTCACTGACCATCTCGAATCCCACCGTACCTTCTCCGCTATGCAATCTGGTTTCCGAGCCGGTCACGGGTGCACCTCAGCCACACTCAAGGTACTAAACGACATCATAACCGCCATCGATAAAAGACAGTACTGTGCAGCCGTCTTTATCGACCTTGCCAAGGCTTTCGACTCTGTCAATCACCATATTCTTATCGGCAGACTCAGTAGCCTCGGTTTTTCGGATGACTGCCTTGCCTGGTTCACCAATTACTTTGCAGACAGAGTTCAGTGTGTCAAATCGGAGGGCATGCTGTCCGGTCCTCTGGCAGTCTCTATGGGGGTGCCACAGGGTTCAATTCTTGGGCCGACTCTTTTCTCTGTATATATCAATGATGTTGCTGTTGCTGCGGGCGATTCCCTGATCCACCTCTACGCAGACGACACCATTCTATATACTTTCAGCCCGTCATTGGACACTGTGCTATCTAACCTCCAAACGAGCTTCAATGCCATACAACACTCCTTCCGTGGCCTCCAACTGCCCTTAAACGCTAGTAAAATCAAATGCATGCTTTTCAACCGATCGCTGCCTGCACCCGCATGCCCGACTAGCATCACCACACTGAATGGTTCCGACCTTGAATATGTGGACACCTATAAGTACCTTGGTGTCTGGCTAGACTGCAAACTCTCCTTCCAGACCCATATCAAACATCTCCAATCGAAAATCAAATCAAGAGTCGGCTTTCTATTCCGTAACAAAGCCTCCTTCACTCACGCTGCCAAGCTTACCCTAGTAAAACTGACTATCCTACCGATCCTCGACTTCGGCGATGTCATCTACAAAATTGCTTCCAACACTCTTCTCAGCAAACTGGATGCAGTTTATCACAGTGCCATCCGTTTTGTCACTAAAGCACCTTATACTACCCACCACTGCGACTTGTATGCTCTAGTCGGCTGGCCCTCGCTACATATTCGTCGCAAGACCCACTGGCTCCAGGTCATCTACAAGGCCATGCTAGGTAAAGCTCCGCCTTATCTCAGTTCACTGGTCACGATGGCAACACCCATCCGTAGCACGCGCTCCAGCAGGTGTATCTCACTGATCATCCCTAAAGCCAACACCTCATTCGGCCGCCTTTCGTTCCAGTACTCTGCTGCCTGTGACTGGAACGAATTGCAAAAATCGCTGAAGTTGGATACTTTTATCTCCCTCACCAACTTCAAACATCAGCTATCTGAGCAGCTAACCGATCGCTGCAGCTGTACATAATCTATTGGTAAATAGCCCACCCATTTTCACCTACCTCATCCCCACAGTTTTTATTTACTTTTCTGCTCTTTTGCACACCAATATCTCTACCTGTACATGATCATCTGATCATTTATCACTCCAGTGTTAATCTGCAATATTGTAATTATTCGCCTACCTCCTCATGCCTTTTGCACACATTGTATATAGACTCCCCTTTTTTTCTACTGTGTTATTGACTTGTTAATTGTTTACTCCATGTGTAACTCTGTGTTGTCTGTTTACACTGCTATTCTTTATCTTGGCCAGGTCGCAGTTGCAAATGAGAACTTGTTCTCAACTAGCCTACCTGGTTAAATAAAGGTGAAATAAAAAAAATAAAAAAAATATTACGTTCAGTTGCTCTTAAAGCATGGGAAAATGCCAGTGCCAGCCAAATACACGTTTGGGATGGAGACTTAGCCACAGGAAGTAGGAGTGCTGAGGGTGCTGCACCCCCTTAAAAATCAGAATAAATGTATATATATATATATAATTTTATTTGAGGAAAAAAAAATATTTACAAAGGTAGTGCACTGAGCCTTCACTAGTCCTGTATTAACAGACTGATATAGCCTTCTGTATGTAGCGTGAGCAAAGAAAATTACAGATTTCTTTCAGTAATTATCAGTTGGAGGGCCGTTCAGGCGCATATTTCCTAAGGTCACAAAGGGGCCGTAAAGTCTGAATCGGCCCCTTTGTAACCAAAGGCTGTCACCCAGCCAGTCAGACAAGCTGCAATATTTCATCTGCGGTCTATAGTTTGTGTTAATCAACGCCTGACCCATTTCAGACACCAGCCAACTTCCTTCCCAGAACATCTACAGCGTGTTTATGTGTGTGTGTGTGTGAGAGAGAGAGAGAGAGAGAGAGAGAGAGAGAGAGAGAGCATATCTTTATTGAAGCCCATAGATTTGAGGCTATGATGCCCTAAAGACAAGTTCTAAGCAGGCCTTGAAATGTATGTGTAATGTATGTACAGTAGGTGGATGAACGTTGGGTGTACAGTAGTTGGATGAACGTTGGGTGTACAGTAGGTGGATGAACGTTGGGTGTACAGTAGGTGGATGAACGTTGGGTGTACAGTAGTTGGATGAACGTTGGGTGTACAGTAGGTGGATGAACGTTGGGTGTACAGTAGGTGGATGAACGTTGGGTGTACAGTAGGTGGATGAACGTTGGGTGTACAGTAGTTGGATGAACATTGGGTGTACAGTAGGTGGATGAACGTTGGGTGTACAGTAGGTGGATGAATGTTGGGTGTACAGTAGGTGGATGAACGTTGGGTGTACAGTAGGTGGATGAACGTTGGGTGTACAGTAGGTGGATGAACTTTGGGTGTACAGTAGGTGGATGAACGTTGGGTGTACAGTAGGTGGATGAACGTTGGGTGTACAGTAGGTGGATGAACGTTGCGTGTACAGTAGGTAGATGAACATTGGGTGTACAGTAGCTGTGGATGAGAAAGCAAGTGTTTGTAAGCGTAAGAGTGATATTCAAATCACTACAATTATTTATTGAAATCATAACAGTATTGGAAGCTCCAGAACGTTTCTGAATTAGAAATAAGGTTTGGTTGAGCTTTGAGTTTCATTTCTCACATTAAGGAGACGGGAGAAAGCCTCTGGTTTCAATCTAGTGGCTCAAAATTAGTTAGTGATGATTTTTCTCGTTTCCAAGGGGGTTGACTAAGAAAACATGAGAAAATTAACATTGTGTGGTGTGTGGTTGACAACTTGTGAGAACTCAAGGGGAAGTGGCCTGTCTGCTGTGTTCTGTGCCCGCCTCCTGCTCCCTGCCTTCTCACGACGCTCTCTTGACTTTCTCTTTCTAGAAGAAGAAACTCATCCACTCGGTCTATCGCTCACTCCATTTATATCCTCGGGCAATGGTTGGGATCTTTATATTAGGGACCTTTCTCTTGTACTGTGTGGGACAGAAACAAATTCAAGGTAAGTGCACTGCCATCTACAACTACTAGTCAGGGTTGGGGGTATCCCATTTCAATAGAGGAATTGACTTGAAATTCTTATTCAATAATTAGAAAGTGTAATTTATTTCCAATGTTGATTTTGAAATCGTTGAGTAAGAATTCACTTCTGGAATTGACAAGCATTGACCCCAACCCTGGTACTGGTACCTGGCACAAGGCAGACATGGGTAATGGCAGGTCCATTATGAGAGCAGTATTTCCCCTATATTAATTTAGCAAACCAAAGGCAAAATTGCCACGGGGAACAGGCCCTTGCTTTAACGGTCGACTTTGGGCACGAAAACAGTCCAACTTTCAAACAGAAATAGGGTGTGCCTTTGGTGATTCATCAATGTGTCTTTCTGGTCATGCACGCCACAACCAACGTAGCTAGTTCGTTAGCTAAGATAGCCACTTGTAGCTAGCCAGTAACTCCTCCAGTATGTGTTGACGTCATTTCACAGGATTGGTTTTTGGATGGAAGCTGTAGAGATCGTTAAGAAACACAGGAGGTTGGTGACACATTAATTGGGGAGAATGGGCTCATGGTAATGACTGGAGCGGAATTAGTGGAATGGCAACAAATACATCAAATACATGGTTTCCAAGGTTTCCAGGTGTTTGATGCCAATTAATTCGCTCCGTTCCAGCCATTATCATGAGCCGTCCTCCCCTCAGCAGCCTGTGGTAAGAAATGACAAATACCTTATATATTATTAATCTATTTACTTTAAGCGTTAAATGACCTGGTATGACGGTGCATTGATCAGTTTAAATACTTTTTATTTAGTTTTACGTTTTTGCCCAACCTACAAAAGTCAACCTAAAAAAAGGTAACTGTCCAGTGTTTCCAGATTTCTATGAAATATGACTTATCATTAATTAGAATATGAAACTATTTCACAGTTTTCTTTCCAAAAAATGGTAATTAAGTATGTTAAAAAGCCACTTTTCTGTGTTAGAATGGTGTGGTAGTACCCCAATCACAGACTGGTGTGGGCGTTTACCGGTCATTAAAAATAAACATGCAAGGAGACCCCTGATTGGTCAGCTCACATCATCTTCTATGAGGAAATGGCAAGCATTTTTTAAACAATCTGTTTGAGATATATGTTTTTTTCCCCCCAATTCATGCTTTGGCTACAAAAACGAGTATAGGGTCAACAACATTATTTGGGTAGGACTTTAAAACTGCAACATTTTTCTCTCTGCCCCATGGCAAAATGTGTTAAAATGCAGGAAGTTTGCTGTTTGTCCGCCCACCCAAAAAATCAGTTTTGGGGCCTCCCGGGTGGCACAGTGGTCTAAGCCACTGCCACACAGTGCTAGCTGTGCCGCCAGAGTCTCTGGGTTCAAGCCCAGGCTCTGCTGCAGCTGGCTGTGACCGGGAGGCTCATGGGGTGATACACAATTGACCCAGTTGTCCAGGGTTAGGCAGGGTTTGGATGGCAAGGTATATCCTTGTTTCATTGTGCACCAGCAACTCCTGTGGCAGACCGGGCACAGTGCACACTGACCAGGTCACTGGGTGCATGGTGTTTCCTCCGACACATTGGTACAGCTGGCTTCCGGGTTGGATGTGTGTTGTGTCAAGAAGCAGTGTGGCTTGGTTGGGTTGTGTTTCAGGGGACGCATGGCTCTCGACCTTCGCCACTCCCAAGTACGTACGTGAGTTGCAGAGATGAGACAAGACAAGAAATTTGTTTGACATTTTAAAACAGTGGGATAAATTGTTGAGGGATAAATGATTTTGAAAGTATAACTGATTTCTTAAATGTATTATTTTACCCCTTTTTCATGGTATCCAATAATTAGTAATAGTAATTAATTAGAAATTATTATATTATTATAGTAATTAATTAATTAGTAATTAATTAGAAATCAGTTATACTTTCAAAATCATTTATCCCTCAACAATTTATCCCACTGTTTTAAAATGTCAAACAAATTTCCGGTGGGGGTACCACCTGGATCTACTGTCTAAAGTTCTCCCCCCCCCCCAATATGTACGCCACAATTTCGCCCTTGTAGCAGACCCTCCTAGACCTCTGATGTGAATTTGTTCCTGAGAGAGTCAGGGATCATTAATGATGTCACTGTTGTGTTTGGTGTTTCAGGGGTCCCCCAAGGATGTGTATCCCAGCCCTCATGTTCAGCTTGCCTGAGGAGCCCTGGATGTGCCTGGTGCAAACACAAGGTCAGCTTTATCATGCATCATCTGGCTTGCTGCTGCTTCCTCAGTTCTTTGTTTCAAACTGTTGCATGTTTTATCCTTGCGTGTTGCTATACTTTGGACTTGATTGCTTTGTGAGTTGGCTTCTCTGTGGACAACATGTGGGACGACGGCATTAGGCCATTCACACTATAGGAGCTACGTACAATAGGATCAAGTACAATTATTTGTCACATGCGTCGTAAACAACAGTGAAATGCTTACTTACGGGTCCTTCCCAATAATACAGAGAGGGAAAAAAAGAGAAATAGTAGGGAAAAAGAAGAAGAAAAACAAGGGGTAATGGGTCTTCACTGCAGACTGAATGATGAAAATCTTTTGCAACTTGGGTGAGATCATAGACAATGATGTCCCATCAAGCTCATGTAAGATTTTGTGGATGTTATATTTTCAACATTTTCAATATCTTCTACAGTTCAGCAGACATTCTACTTACAGTTATGGGTTTAATTATACAGGACCTTAAATTTAATGGTGGAAGAGATCACGTGACGTGTCAAACACTTTACCTCCTTACCTCCTGGTGATAGGAGGTGTGAAAGGTTAGATTGATGGAAAGCCCGTTAGGTCAAGTGAATGTTTACATTTCTACTTCACATTGTCATGCATTTAGAGGAAAAGTTATTTTCCAATCGTTTCATTCTGAACATAACATATTCTTTGTTCTGTTCCACTGTTCCGACCAGCAAAATAAAGTTCTGAACCAGTTCAAACCAAAAACAAGTGAAAATGACATTTAGTTCAACATTAAATTACTTTACCAATGGATAGAGTAGCTTGCTGTGGAGTGGGCAAGCTATGTACATGCATTGGTCAGAAAAGTGTAGTGTAGAGTGTAACATTCCAATAAAATGTTGCGTGTGAGGAGAGGGCTGGGCATGAAGCGCTGGGCATCTTGTTGTTATGACATGCGTTATCTGAATTAGGCCCACAGTATTATACCTACGGAGGAGCGGCTTCTATGAAGGAACTTTGAATGTCTTTGAACTTCAGAGAGTTGGCTTAACTAACATTGGACCAGCGCTAGCTGTTGATCATGACTCTCAGTTCCATTACATTACACATAATGCCACCTAGAATTTTCGAGAGCTAACAAGCTAGCTAGCTAACTAACAAGCTTGTGTGTGCAGAGCGGCACCATAATTCAAATAAAAACACGTCTTAGCTTTTTGTAGTTAAAATAAATCCAATGTGAAACTTGAAAACTATAGTATCCTTAACTAGCATTGAAAAGATAATCCATCGTTCTCTAATTCAAAATCTCTCTCCCTAATTTCTGAATCACACCTGTAATGTCAGTAGTTACAGTAGACTATGCATGGTTCGGAGGGGCAGGTAGCCTACACACACACACACACACACACTGGCAAAGATTTACAGCTGGCAGGCAGACACTGGAATAAGTTTATGAGTGACAGTGAGGTCTTTGTGTAGACAATTTGTTGCATGTTTTGTGGGACTATAAAAAAAATGACTTAAACGTAAAATTACTTTTCTGATCCGGAACAGTATATATCGCTTTAGTTTTCATTTCTGATTCTATTCCTAGAAAAATGTCATCATTTTCAGGTTTTCTTTCTGTTCCCTGAACCGGCTCCAACCCCTGGCTATAACTGTTAGAATATCTTCTCTTTCTAGATCCTCAAACATTTACACTAGTGTCAAATTACAGACATATGGCACTGCATAGGTTCTTCACCATAGCACTACTCATTAAACAAAGTGTAGTGGCTAGGTTCTAAGATTCCAAAAGGACACTTCTATAGACCAGACCTGGGTTCAAATACTATTTCAAATATCTCAATTACTTTCAAAATACTATTTCAAATATCTCAATTACTTTCAAATACCTTTTGAAATATTCAGATATCTTTTATTTGAAAAAACAAGTAGTTGAATAGTATAATGTGTTTGGAAATAGACTTGGAAAGTTTTGGAAAATAATCAAATACACTGACTCAAATACACTCCCATGCATTTAACCCAGGTTTTTGAAAATAGAATTGGAAATAAGTATTTGAAAATACTCTCAATTACAATTTGGTCGACTATTTGTTTGTTTTTTTAACAAATAATCATTCCAAATACTCAAATAAAAGTACTTGTTGTGGGTTGTGTATTTGAAAATTCTCAATGTTTTTATTTACATGCAGTGGCAAGAAAAGTATGTGAACCCTTTGGAATTACCTGGATTTCTGCAGAAATTGGTCATCAAATTTGATCTGATCTTCATGGAAGTCACAACAATAGACAAACATAGTGTGCTTAAACTAATAACACACAAATTATTGTATTTTTATTGTCTATATTGAATACATCATTTAATCATTCACAGTGTAGGTTGGGAAAAGTATGTGAACACCTAGGCTAATGACTTCTCCAAAAGCTAATTGGAGTCAGGAGTCAGCTAACCTGGAGTCCAATCAATGAGACGAGATTGGAGATGTTGGTTAGAGCTGCCTTTCCCTATAAAAAACCCACACAAAATATGACTTTGCTATTCACAAGAATCATTGCCTGATGTGAACCATGCCTCGAACAAAAGAGATCTCAGAAGACCTAAGATTAAGAATTGTTGACTTGCATAAAGCTGGAAATGGTTACAAAAGTATTTCTAAAAGCCTTGATGTTCATCAGTCCACAGCAAGACAAATTGTCTATAAATGGAGAAAATTCAGCACTGTTGCTACTCTCCCTAGGAGTGGCCATCCTGCAAAGATGACTGCAAGAGCACAGAGCAGAATGCTCAATGAGGATAAGAACAATCCTAGAGTGTCAGCTAAAGACTTACAGAAATCTCTGGAACATGCTAACATCTCTGTTGACGAGTCTACTATATGTAAAACACTAAACAAGAAGGGTGTTCATGGGAGGACACCAAAATAACCATTCCTGAACATCTGAAGTTTGCAAAAGTGCACCTGGCTGTTCCACAGTGCTACTGGCAAAATATTCTATAGACAGATTAAACTATAGTTTAGTTGTTTTGGAAGGAACACACAACACTATGTGTGGAGAAAAAAAGGCACAGCACATCAACATCAAAACCTCATCCCAACTGTAAAGTATGGTGGAGGGAGCATCATGGTTTGGGGCTGCTTTGCTGCCTCAGGGCCTGGACAGCTTGCTATCATCAATGGAAAAATTGAATTTCCAAGTTTATCAAGACATTTTGCAGGAGAATGCTAATTATATCTGTTCGCCAATTGAAGCTCAACAGAAGTTGGGTGATGCAACAGGAAAATGACCCAAAACCCAGAAGTAAATCAATTACAGAATGGCTTCAACAGAAGAAAATGTGCCTGCTGGAGTGGCCCAGTCAGTTCCTGACCTCAACCCGATTAAGGTGCTGTGTCATGACCTCAAGAGAGCAGTTCACACCAGACATCCCAAGAATATTGCTAAACTGAAACAGTTTTGTAAAGAGGAATGGTGCAAAATTCCTCCTGACCGTTGTTGAAGGAAGAGTACCAAGATGGCTGCACGGTGGCTTCAATGGGTAATTGATTTGAACCCAGGTCTGCTATAACCACTTTTACAAAGACTGGTTCCAACACATTTTCCCCATTTAAAGACTTAAGAGAGTTATTGTTCTAGTTGCAATTCAAATGTAATTTATTACTCACAAAAAGGTCCAGGTTTGTCACAGATTCCAGTTGATGAATGGTAAAACAAAGCAATAGATTCTGTGTGTTCTAAACAGATTCCAGATAATATTGATGTCACAAATGTATAATGTACAAAGGTAAAAAGGATGAAAAAAAGATATACATGAATGATTAACTAAATGGTTCCAATGGTTGAAAACGGTATGTCTTTCGCATCTTCTATACAGATTTGTAACAACTTTTCCAATTAAAAAATACTAATCTCAAAACTAGACATTTTGCAGGTATAGTCTGCAAGGCTTTATAGTCTCAAGGCCTTGATTATACATATCACAGGTTCTGGTCCTCTTTTTAAATTATTTCGATTTTTTTCACCACTTTTTCAGACGAATTGCCATAACATAAGCTTTTTTTTATGGTACAAATAAATAAATACAGGTGCTTTAAAGTGTTGGTCCTGTGTTTCATGAGCTGAAATAAAAGATCCCAGAAATGTTCCATACTCACAAAAAGATTATTTCTCTCAAAATTGGTGCACAAATGTGTTAACATCCCTATGAGTGAGCATTTCTCCTTTGCCAAAATAGTCCATCCACCTGACAGGTGTGGCATATCAAGAAGCTAATTAAATAGCATGATCATTACACAGGTGCACCTTGTGCGGGGGCCAATAAAAGCCTACACTTAAATGTGCAGTTTTGTCACACAACACAATGCCACAGATGTCTCAAATTTTGATGGATTGTGCAATTGGCATGCTGACTGCAGGAATATCCACCACAGCTCTTGCCAGATAATTTTATGTTCATTTCTCTACCATAAGCCACCTTCAATGTTATTTTCGATAATTTATCAGTACGTCCAACCGGCCTCATAACCGTAGACCACGTGTATAGCGTTGTGTGGGTTTGCTGATGTCAACATTGTGAACAGAGTGCCCCATGGTGGCGGTGGGGTTATGGTGTGGTTCGGCATAGGCTACGGAAAACCAACACAATTGCATTTTATCGATGGCAATTTGAATGCACAGAGATACCGTGATGAGATCTTGAGGCCCATTGTCGCGCCATTCATCTGCCGCCATCACCTCAGGTTTCAGCATGATAATGCACAGCTCCATATCACAATACTTGGAAGCTGAAAATGTCCCAGATCTTCCATGTCCCCCATTGAGCATGTTTGGGATGCTCTGGATCGACATGTAAGACAGCATGTTCCAGTTCCTGCCAATATCCAGCAACTTCGCACAGCCAATGAAACCGAACATTCCACAGACCACAATCAACAGCCTGATCAACTCAGAAAGTAGGACAGCATCAGAAAGTAGGACAGATTTTATCGCACGCTTATGTTGCTTAGATTTTTGAAGATTATCAGTGAGGCTCTTGCTCACAATTAAAAACGGTTGTATTGTTTCAAGTTAATACTTCAAGTCAGCTGACAAATCCCACTGGGCACAGGTGTCAGTTCAAGGTCAATTTCACGTTGTTTAACGTAATTTCATTGAAATGAATGGAAACAACATTGAATCAACCCGTGTGTGCCCAGTGGATTGTCTTATTCAGAATCAGTAAACACACTGTCTTGCTTGGGTGCTCATGTCTTACACAACATGTGTATGTTCCCTATCCTGCTCTCAGTTTGGGGTTGATAATTGAATGGTGTATTGTGCTGCTGCAGCGCTCTGTGGTTTCCTAAACTAGTCGTGCAATTGATGTCAGACTCACTTCCGCCTTTCTATTCTATTTCCACATGCAATTCCTGTTAATTTATGTGGTATATATTTTGGTGAAGATATTGGTGATACATTCAAATGTTTGTTGGCTTTGACTTTAACTCTGTCATTTCTCCCTGCAACCAAAACCCTCTTCCCCAAAGCAACAATCTAATTTATAGGTCCTATCTATAATAATGACATGTTCTATGTATCTTTAAAGATAATAATTATACAGAGATGTACCCCCATCTGTTGGATTGACAGCAGGTAGGCCCACATGATAATCTGGCAAACCACGTGTGGGTCAGTGTTTTATTTTCTCTATCCTTAGTCCGACACACTGAACTAAGACCATAATACACATCCTCCTGACAGGACTTCCTGAAGTCTGGAGAGTCCAGTGAGCGGAGGTGTGACACTGCTGAGTCTCTGAGGACCAGGCGTTGTGAGCAGATGGATATCATCAACCCCCGATTAGATCCAGTCTTTCTGAAGAATAATGATCTCAGCAGCAACTCAGACAATGTGGTCCAGCTTAAGCCACAAAACCTCCTCTTCAAACTCAGAGTCGGTGAGAGTTATATGACTCTTCCTAAAAGGAAGTATTTCTCAGAATACAAACAGGGACAGGTCTGAAATCTGAAATTCAAACAGGGACAGGTCTGAAATCTGAAATTCAAACAGGGACAGGTCTGAAATCTGAAATACAAACAGGGACAGGTCTGAAATCTGAAATACAAACAGGGACAGGTCTGAAATCTGAAATACAAACAGGGACAGGTCTGAAATCTGAAATAAAAACAGGGACAGGTCTGAAATCTGAAATACAAACAGGGACAGGTCTGAAATCTGAAATTCAAGCTGGGACAGGTCTGAAATCTGAAATACCAGCAGGGACAGGTCTGAAATCTGAAATTCAAACAGGGACAGGTCTGAAATCTGAAACTCAAACAGGGACAGGTCTGAAATCTGAAATACAAACAGGGACAGGTCTGAAATCTGAAATTCAAACAGGGACAGGTCTGAAATCTGAAACTCAAACAGGGACAGGTCTGAAATCTGAAATACAAACAGGGACAGGTCTGAAATCTGAAATTCAAACAGGGACAGGTCTGAAATCTGAAATACAAACAGGGACAGGTCTGAAATCTGAAATTCAAACAGTGACAGGTCTGAAATCTGAAATACAAACAGGGACAGGTCTGAAATCTGAAATACAAACAGGGACAGGTCTGAAATCTGAAATACAAACAGGGACAGGTCTGAAATCTGAAATACAAACGGGGACAGGTCTGAAATCTGAAATTCAAACAGGGACAGGTCTGAAATCTGAAATTCAAACAGGGACAGGTCTGAAATCTGAAATACAAACAGGGACAGGTCTGAAATCTGAAATACAAACAGGGACAGGTCTGAAATCTGAACCTCAAACAGGGACAGGTCTGAAATCTGAAATACAAACAGGGACAGGTCTGAAATCTGAAATTCAAGCTGGGACAGGTCTGAAATCTGAAATACCAGCAGGGACAGGTCTGAAATCTGAAATTCAAACAGGGACAGGTCTGAAATCTGAAACTCAAACAGGGACAGGTCTGAAATCTGAAATACAAACAGGGACAGGTCTGAAATCTGAAATATGTAGTGGTGCTTTATAGATTATTTTTGAAGCCGTGCAAATTAATAGAAATAACGACATCATGTGAAGTATTGTAGTGATGCATGTATTTGCAGTTAATAACTGTTCTAGCTGACCTGTTTGTTTCAGGAGTCCCTCAGACCTTCAATGTCTCATTCAAGAGAGCCGAGGGCTACCCCATAGACCTGTACTACCTGATGGACCTGTCCTTCTCCATGAAGGACGACCTGGACACCATCAAGAACCTAGGCCAGGACATCCTCTCTGCACTGAAAAAAGTCACCCAGAAGGTCCGCATTGGTGAGTGACTTTTGCAGAAGATAGGATTTCATGTCAGGATTTCAATCAACTGTGTGTAGTCATCCGAATATGCCACCTCTCCTCATCCTGTCCATCTTTATCCCTCTCCTCTCTCCACTGTCAGGCTTCGGCTCATTTGTAGACAAGGTGGCTCTGCCATACGTCAGCCAGGTGAAGGCCAAGAAGAATAACCCCTGTCCCAACCGCCTGAACATCTGTCAACCTGCCTTCAGCTTCCAAAATATTCTGAGACTCACAGAAGACGTGGACGAGTTCAAGACCAGGGTCAGCGACCAGATCATCTCTGGAAACCTGGACTCCCCCGAGGCAGGCTTTGACGCAATCATGCAGGCAGCTGTCTGCCAGGTAGTGTCATGCATAACCAAACACAGTCACCTCCACTTTATAGATTGGAGGCAAGGATGTCTAGAACATCCATCTTTCTTTTTCTATGGGTTTTTCCTTCTTTCTTTCTCTCTCTCTTACTTGCATCACACCATCTCTGTCACTCTGTGTCTCTCTCTTTCCAGAGTGTGATTGGTTGGAACAATGTCACCCGGATCCTGGTCTACACGTCAGATGACACCTTCCATATTGCCGGGGATGGCAGGCTGGCTGGTATATTCGAGCCTCATGACGGCATGTGCCATCTCAATGGCACTGGCTTCTACGATGGCACTAAATATGTGAGTTATCAAGAGAGGAGAAGGGTGATCAACACTTAGAAGACGTGAGCTTGTTTCAGTGATAGGGGCTAACATTTATTGCAGGAGAACTGGGGTACTACAACATCCTTCTGTGGTTATTTAATCCACTTCCTGTATGTGTCTCAGGACTACCCATCGGTTGGCCAGCTTGCCAGGGTCCTGGCAGCCAATAACATCCAGCTCATCTTTGCTGTCACCGAGGACAGTGTTGCTGCCTACAAGGTCAGAACTGAAAGGAGAAGTTGTTTGTAAGAGCAGATTACAAAATGTCACAAAATGTTTATCAAATAGCCCTTCTTACATCAGCTGATATATCAAATTGCTGTACAGAAACCCAGCCTAAAACCCCAAACAGCAAGCAATGCAGGTGTAGAAGCACAGAGGCTAGGAAAAACTCCCTAGAAAGGCCAAAACCTAGGAAGAAACCTAGAGAGGAACCAGACTATGAGGTGTGGCCAGTCCTCTTCTGGCTGTGCAAGGTGGATATTATAACAGAACATGGCCAAGATGTTTAAATGTTCATAAATGACCAGCATGCTCAACTAATAATAATCGCAGTAGTTGTCGAGGGTGCAGCAAGTCAGCACCTCAGGAGTAAATGTCAGTTGGCTTTTCATAGCCAATCATTGAGAGTATCTCTACCGCTCCTGCTGTCTCTAGAGAGTTGAAAACAGCAGGTCTGGGACAGGTAGCACATCCGGTGAACAGGTCAGGGTTCCATAGCCGCAGGCAGAACAGTTGAAACTGGAGCAGCAGCACGGCCAGGTGGACTGTGGACAGCAAGGAGTCATCATGCCAGGTAGTCCTGAGGCATGGTCCTAGGGCTCAGGTCCTCCGAGAGAATGAAAGAAAGAAAGAAAGAAAGAAAGAAAGAAAGAAAGAAAGAAAGAAAGAAAGAAAGAAAGAAAGAAAGAAAGAAAGAATTAGAGAGAGCGTACATAAATTCACACAGGACACCGGATAAGACAGGAGAAATTCTCCAGAAAAATGGCCCAAATGGAAAATGGCCCAATGCAGTCAAAAATATGATTTCTCCGTGTTTTCTATATATTTCCACACTGTGAGGTTGGAATAATACTGTGAAATTGTGAAAAGGATGATAATACACGTTTAGTGTAAGAGCTGTTTTAAAGACCACCTGAAATTTCAGGCTGTTTTGGTGGGATGAAGTTTTGGCCTGCCTGGTGACATGAGTTAATAGACCAATAAGAAAGAGAGTTCCAAACCTTTCTGCCAATAACAGCTAGTTTTCATTATCCATTCCCCACTAAGACCACTTCCAGACAGTCCCAGCAAAATTCTTGCTTGAGAAACTTCTGTTTGCTAAGAAGTTATTTTTGTTTCATTTTTACCATTTTAATTGAAAACAATCACAGTAAGGTACTTAATTGTTACCCAGAAATGCTTTGATGTTGAGATAAAAACAGCTGCCTTTAACCTGAGTATTTATACCTCCTCCCAACTCTCTCTATTGTGCCCATACCTAAACACACACACACACTTCTCTAGGCATTGAGTAAACTAATCCCTCAGTCAGTGGTGGGGGTCCTGAAGAACGACTCCAGCAACGTGGTCCTGCTCATCTCAGAGGCCTACAGTGTGAGTATCTCAAGCTTAGAATACAGTTAACAAGCTGCTGCAAAATGGCGAATGGCTGCAATGACCAAAAAATAGCAATGCTTTATTTGAAACAGAGATGCTGGAAATGAAAGCATGTCTGTGGTTATGCTCATGAGTCATACTGCAGACTAAAAGGGTAGGACCTACTCATACTTATTTTCATTGGAAACCATGTTATCATGGTTACCTACTGATCTACAGTGTATAGTGTGCGCTGTGCTCTCACAGATCTAAAAATAGGCTGTAGCAAATTATGTCTAAATCTTCCTAGTGGGGACTTCAAAGGTTTCATACATGATAGACCTACATTTCTCTAGATAGGAGTATGTTAAAATATAAAAATATATACTACTTTTGCAAATGCATTACTTACAAACAAAAGTGGCCTTGCAATGAAATGCCATTTATTGGACACATAGACATAGATGTAACATCATCAGCAGTTCTATCTGGTAATGCATATCTATTCACAGAACCTGTCCTCCACCATCTTACTGGAGCACCATGAAGCTCCCTCAGATCTGGATGTGACCTACAAATCCCACTGTACCCCTGAAAAAGGGGACAACACCCATTGGCAGAGGAGGGGCGAGTGCATGAACGTCAAGCTCAACCAGCAGGTCTGGCACAAAGCAGGGGCGGGGGAAGAGATCATAATGTGAATAAGAACAGCAAAGCTCATGTCTTCAAAGGATTTAGTCATGTAACTTGGACTGAAAGAACATTTTGTTGTGTATTATCCCCTCTCTTGCTACCAGGTCAACTTCACTGTAAGCCTGAACATTTCAACATGTCTAAAGGAGAAGCAGACTTTTTCCCTAAAACTGCAGGGCATCAGCGAGACCCTGAAGGTCTCTGTGGAAACCCTGTGTGACTGTGACTGCCAAGACAGAGAAGAGCAGTCCTCACACTGCAATGAAATTGGAACACTCACCTGCGGCATCTGCAGGCAAGTCCTAAAATTATGACTAGAACTCACAGCACCTCCTGTTTGGTGAGATAGAGAACTGTGCTTACAAACTGCACAGGGAAACAGCTGCAGTCTGCAGTCTGACTGTTACCATAGAGCAGTAAACTAGTTTTTGTAGTCAAAGAAATGTATCAAAGATATACTGGATGTTATCAAAACTTCAGGTGATTCAAGCCAATTGTTCTCCAGAGAAAGTGAATACAGAGAAAGTGATTAAAGTGTTGTTTAGATACTGAGTAGGAATAGGAGTCTTCTCTGATCACGTAACCTGACCAGAAACAACTCCTGGCCCAAAATAGGCTATAAGTACCAGAATTTCCCCTGTTTTTTTTTGTTTTTCCCTGGCTTTTCATAGTTTTTGTAAAATACTATGCCCTTTAGCTGTGATGAGGGTCACCTGGGTCAGAGGTGTGAGTGTGAGCGGCCTAAGGACATGACCTCTGCCGAATCAATGGCCGCAACATGTCGCCAAGACAACTCCTCGCAGCTGTGCAGCGGGCATGGGAGCTGTGAATGTGGCATGTGTATGTGTCAGGGCACCCACCGCGGCAATTTTTGCCAATGTGATGACAACAGCTGTGCCCGCCACAACAACATGCTCTGCGGTGGTGAGTAAACTCAAACAGTTAGTTCCTGCCATGCATTTTGATTGGCTGAAGAATGTGTTCCTTAGTTGTATTTTATTGCAGCCCATTTTTCAGCCATGTAATGTCTTCTGCAGGTAATGGGCAGTGTGAATGTGGAACATGTAAGTGTAATGCCAATTACACAGGCTCTGCATGTGACTGTTCCACCCTCACCGACCAGTGCGGGACGGTTGGGAAGCTGTGCAATGGCCAGGGAACATGCCAGTGTAACCAGTGCCAGTGCAACAAAGACTTCTTTGGCATAAACTGCTCAAAGATTGCTAACGCATGCCCAAAATTCCTGTGAGTACAAGACAATAACTTAAAGTGAGTTTGGATTGAGCTTCCAGGTTGACAAAGCTTAGATCTTGAATAGTGACCATACAACAACAGTTTACTTTTGCTACAATAAAATCCCAAAAGTCCCCACAAGGATAGTAAAACAAGGAAAATTCTCCCTTGTGGGGATATTTCCCCCGTCCACGTGAAGACAAATTCTATTATAAGATCAGGGGTTAGAGTTAGGGTTAGAACTGGGTTAGAATTAGGGTTAGGGTAAGGGTTAGGAGTTAGATTTAGGGTTTAAGGTCAAGGTTATGGTTATGGTAAGGGTTAGGGTTAGTGGTTAAGGAAAACAGAATTTTGAATAGAAATTAATTTTAGGTCCCCACGAGGATGGAACAACAAAACGTGTGTGTGTGTGTACCTTCAGTATGTCTGTTAACCTGTCTTTATGTCCAGGGACTGTGTGACATGTGAATTGGACAATAAAAAGATTAGCGGCCTAAAGAGTAACTGCAGCCAACTCTGTGGCTCAGTCAAGCTCACTTGGATGAAGGGACCCCAGGAGTTCCCCTGCAGTAAAGACACCATCTCCTACAAAGTGGAGCTGTTGCCTGATGGCAACATCCAGATCTTCTACGCAGATCTGCCTCGTGAGACCTTAAATTTATCTCTAATCATCATCCTTTAGTTTCATTTTATGTTCTAATGTTTTCACTTCTTCGGATCTCACTGCTCATTGTAGCAATTTATAATATTACTAGTGTTTAGGCTCACCTAAAAAAGACTATTCCTATGATGTATTTTTTCTGCCCTATACTGCTATAGTTGTTTGATCAAATATTATTTACATTAGACAAAAAGTTTGTTCAATATTTGAAGCTGTATTATAATTGGGGTTTTCCTTACCATGTGACCTGACCAGGGAAACTGGGGCCCAGTCAGGACACATGTTCTACTACAACCGCTTCCTCTCCACATTCCTGGCAGGCTCTATTGACAAGACTTACGTGATCATCGGCAGCTCTGTGTCCAGCATCATCTTCATCGGCATCGCAGTGATCCTCATCAGCAGGCTTATGCTAGAGCTCCACTACCGGAGAGAGTATGAAAGCTTCCTCAAAGCAAAGGAGGCCGAAGTCTGGCAAGATGTGAGAGAAAGAACAGCACACACATGACAATGAATCACCATGACGTGAGATAGGCTAAATGTCCCTGCAATAACTGGTTGCTTGTCATAACCAAATAACTTTCTATTATTCTGTTTCATAGTTTTTTTATATGAATAGCGGATTTCATAATTATTTGTGTGAATATGTTTGGTCTTTTTGTGGTTGTTTAGTATTGATTTTAAAGAAAATAATCAACCTAATAAGACTTTAATGCAAGATTTGTAAGGTTAGGTGTTGAAATTGATTGTTGATAACATGATGCTCCCTCTGTACTAAACTTCTCTCTTGTTTGGTCCTTTTGTGTTTCAGATGAAAAATCCCTTGTTCCAGGATGCCACGACCGTGGTCATGAACCCCATGCACATTCAAGAGGACTGATCCAAACCATTAGACTCTAAAGCCAACAAACACTTTCATTCCAGAAAACCTGTGATCTACTGTAATAAGTGAAAGCCAGACCATACTGTATGCCGATCATAACTTCAGGGAACCGCAAGAACCGTCTGTTGCTAAGAGGATCAGAGACTTTGTCATGAGAACATTACATTCTATTTCCCTGTATTTCAAGGCCAATACGTATTTCAGATATAATTTGCAGCACGTTGATTCCCATACTCACTTATTGGTTCTCTTCAATTTGATTGCTTCCTCTTGTTGTACAGGAGTAGTAGTGAGACCACTCCACTCTCTCTCAACTTTCAGTCTTTTTCTCATGATGAAGTCTCCCATCTCCTTATGTCCTCCTTCTCCTCTGCGTTTGTCTGTTTATTTAAACATTTGATAGTTAATAATTCATACCAACTTCAGAACATTTTAAGTCTTGTGAAGGGTCATTCATTTTTAGTCTGTGCATTTAGTTTGTGTTGCATTATATTCCGTTTTTCTTAAAGAATTATTTTCTAATTATTATTATCAGCTGAATCATATTTCAAATGATTCTCTGTACAGTGTATTAATTAAGTAGGCCTATGTGAGCACTGTGTGATTGAAATGATATAGTACCATTTTTAATTATATCAATTATAATAAAGTAATTTGTAGTGTAATGAGCAGGCAATAAAGGAGGGAAAAACATGAACCAGACGGATGTCAGTTGGGGCGGCAGGGTAGCCCAGTGGTTAGAGCGTTGGACTAGTCACCGGAAGGTTGCAAGTTCAAACCCCCAAGCTGACAAGGTACAAATCTGTCGTTCTGCCCCTGAACAGGCAGTTAGCCCACTGTTCCCAGGCCGTCATTGAAAATAAGAATTTGTTCTTAACTGACTTGCCTGGTTAAAAAAAGGTCAAAATTATTTTTAAACTAAGACTAGTCTCTCGTCAGACTCCACACCGTCTATGAGAAAAAAAGTGTTAACGCACTGTGCTGGACAATAAGGCTGGTGTTTTCATAAGGCTAGACATTTTCCAATCCTCACTCAACCAGCAACACGTGCCAGTATTGTGGAAAAACTCAATAATTATACCCAATTCCTCTGTGCTGAATGACTACCGCCCTGTCGCCTTGACATCCTTAGTAATGAAATGCCTTGAGAAAATTGTGAAAGTCATATTCTCAGTGTCACGCAGAAGCTTCTCGACCCATTTCACTTTGCCTATCAGCCAAGCAGAGGAGTTGATTATGCCATTCTTACCCTCCTTAACATGGTCTATATTTTATTTATCTGTTATTTTACCAGGTAAGTTTAATGAGAACACATTCTCATTTGCAGCAACGACCTGGGGAATAGTTACAGGGGAGAGGAGGGGGATGAATGAGCCAATTGTAAACTGGGGATTATTAGGTGACCGTGATGGCCCGATTGGGAATTTAGCCAGGACACCAGGGTTAACACCCCTACTCTTACGATAAGTGCCATGGGATCTTTAATGACCACAGAGAGTCAGGACACCCATTTCACGTCCCAACCGAAAGACTACACCCTACACTGGGCAGTGTCCCCAATCACTGGCCTGGGGCTTTGGGATATTTTTTAGACCAGAGGAAAGAGTGCCTCCTACTGGCCCTCCAACATCACTTTCAGCAGCATCTGGTCTCCAATCCAGGGACTGACCAGGACCAACCCTGCTTAGCTTCAGAAGCAAGCCAGCAGTGGTATGTAGGGTGGTATGCTGCTGGCTAGACATCTGGAGGGTGCCAAATCCCATGTCAGGGTTCTGTTTGTTGACTTTTCTTCTGCCTTCAACACAATCCAACCTTACATTCTGGCACAGAGACTCATTCGGGACTTCTCCATAGATTGGGGGCTGGTTTTGTGGCTGTTGGACTTCCTGAGCCAACGCTCACAGCGAGTCAAAATAGGTCCCCACATGTCGGATACACGCAATACCAACACAGGCTCTCCTCAGGGATCTGTTTTGTCCCCACTCCTGTACATCTTGTACACTAATAGTTGTACTAGTTCCCATACTGACAGACACCTCGTTACGTTTGCTGATGACACTGCCTTGATCAGCCTGTTGCATGATGACGAGTAACAACATGGCCCGGTCCTAGATGACTTTGTAGAGTGGTGTGAGGAATCACACTTGGTCCTCAATACCAACAAGACAAAGAGATGTGCATTGACTTCAGGAAGCATACAACATCTACCTCTGCAACATCTATCAGAGGTCAGAACATAGAGATTATAGAGGAATATAAACATCTGTGTGTCCTTTTGGACAATAAGCTTCAGTGGTGTAAATGTACAAACCTGATCTACAAAAAGAGACAACATTCTCAAAAAGCTGGATCTTAAGTAGACTACTATATTGATTCTGTTTAACAAATCTTTTATTGAGAGTATTTTAACTTTTTGTATTGTTTGTTGGTTTGGCAATGCCACTGTCAGCCAGAGAAATATGTTGAGAAGGATTATCACTACAGCAAGCAAGGTACTTGGAGTCAAACAGACAGGCCTGGATGAGATCTTTAAGGTCAGGACCCCCCGTAAGGCTCACAAAATCATTTTAGACCCAAGCCACCCCCTGTACCTGGACGCTGAACTACTCCCCTTTGGGCGCAGGTATGGGCACCCCTCAGCAGGAAAAACAGAACTAGACAATCATTTGTGCCAGGTGTGATATCCCTCCTAAATAGCTCGGGCTAATGTTCCTATCGACTCTGCAAGGCCAGCAGGCTAGTCTTTAAAAAAAAAAAAAGTTTTATTTCTTTATTTACTACAATTATTATTATTATTTTTTTTATTGGTATGCAACTGTTATGAAAGTTGTATTGTCAATTTTGTTTTGTATTTAAATGCCACTTTAAATGTGTACATGACACTGCAACAAAATTTCCCCATTGGGACAATGAAGTCATTTACATTTACATTTGTCATTTAGCAGACGCTCTTATCCAGAGCGACTTACAAATTGTTTCACATTTGTTTATTTTTTGGGGGACATTGTGTGTGTGTGTGTGAGCACACTTAGGGAGAAGGGTGGAGAATTGGGACGTAGCCCTCGTGTGCTCTCTCAACCACCTCTACCTCCAGATCTGTACTGAAGGCTACGGCGATAATACAACATAACTATTCCACGGCATGAATTCAAAAATTGAATTATATTCATATTGTAGTCCCATCCTCCCCCACTGAGTTCTTGTATGTGACATTTTGTTTGTGACAAAAGTTAAGCTTTTGTTTCATACCAGTAAATATTGTCTATTGTCAACCGTGGGGACAGTACCAGAGACTCCGAAAGGGGGCTGATCTATGATATGGACTGGAATTAGTTTGATTCATTTTCATTTTCCTGTCGTGATATTTGAAGATTACAAACGTTATTTTTTGGAAGAAAATACTTTTCTATATAAGTTAATTTGCTCCAGACCTGACAGTGTGCCTTTCAAATAATCTATTTTGTGTTTCAACCCTCAGGAAACTATGAGAAGGAAGTGGTTCTGCTGACCAACGGCATTGTTGTGTGCGGGCAGCCCCAGCATCTTCTCTAGCAGATGCTGCCCCCTCCTGTCTTTCAGCTGCTGCTGACCAAGCTACCCACCATCAAACAGGTGAGGATTCTCTCCCACGGGTGCAAGGTTTCATTTAAGGACCATTGACCACTATTGTTTTCCCTATATATTCTACCTCTTGGTGATCTCATTCAGACACACACTTTCACTGCTATGCAGACGACAAAAAGCTGTACATTTTGATGAAACATGGTAAATCCCCAAAAAGCCCATATTTCAGACAACAGGAAGTGGATGGCGACAAATGTTTTACTTTTAAACTAACATAAAACAGAGATGCTAGTTTTAGGTCCCTAGAAACAAAGATATCTGCTGTTTGATCTGACAATACATCTTGATGGTTGTACAGTCGTCTCAAATAAAACTGTGAAGGATCTCGGTGTTACTCTGGACCCTGATCTCTCTTTTGACGAATATATCATGAATATTTCAAGGGCAGCTTTTTTCCATCTTCGCAACATTGTACAAATCTGAAACTTTTTGTACAAAAATGATGCAGAAAATTCATCCATGCTTTTGTCACTTCTAGATTAGACTACTGCAATGCTCTACACTCCAGCTACCTGGATAAACTACTAAATAGACTTCAGTTAGTGCTAAATATAGCTGCTAGAATCTTAACTAGAATCCCCAAAATAAATCCTATTACTCCAGTGCTAGCTACTCTACACTCTAGGGTTGATTTGAAGGTTTTACTTGCTAACCTACAAAGCATTACATGGACTCGCTCCTACCTATCTCTCCCATTTGTTCCTGCCGTACATACCTACAAGTACGCTACGGTCACAAGAGGCAGGCCTCCTTTTTGTTCAGTAGAATTTCTAAGCAACCAGCTGGAGGCAGGGCTTTCTCCTACAGAGCAACATTTTTATGGAATGATCTGCCTATCCATGTGAGAGACATAAACTCAGTCTCTTCAGTAGGTCCTATGATTGAGTGTAGTCTGGCCCAGGGATGTGAAGATGAACGGCAAGGCACTGGAGTGACGAACCGCCCTTGCTATCTCTGCCTGGCCAGCTCCCCTCTCTCCACTGGGATTCTCTGCCTCTGACCCTATTATTGGGGCTGAGTCACTGGCTTACTAGTGCTCTTCCATGCCGTTCCTAGAAGGGGTGCATCACGTTGTGCCAGGCTTTTTTCGCTATACTCGACTTGAGTGGGTTGAGTCACTGACCTGATCTTCCTATCCGGTCGGGCAGAGGAAAACTTTGTGGGCTATACTCAGCCTTGTCTCAGGGGAGTAAATTGGTGGTCTGTTGATATCCCTCTAGTGATGTGGGGGCTATGCTTTGGAAAAGTGGGTGGGGTTATATCCTGCCTGGTTGGCCCTGTCTGGGGTATTGTCGGACTGTCTGGGGTATTGTCGGCATCTCGGGGCAGCGCGGGGTGCCCTCACCAAAATAATTGGAATGGTGATAATTGCGCGATCGTTTTTTTATCGCTCATCTGCACGTCAAGTCAATGATATCATGTCACTGCGTGGGACTGTGGGTCAATTAACCTTGTCAGAGTGGGCGCACTGATTCTAGTTTGTGAGCTAGGCAGGCTTCTGCCTGGGATGGTCTCCCACTCAGAAGTACGAGATGGGGAGGGTAGCGGGGGTAAATTAATCTCAGGTCTCTCCACTGGAAGTCCGAGATAGGGGGAGCAGGGGAATCTATCAAAAAGCACACCTCTAACTTTGTACAGTACTAATGCAATTAGTAAAATCAGTCACATTACAAAATGCTACCAAATAAAACACAGTTCATTCATAGTACTGTGAATATATTGTTCAACAGACATATTGTTGCATTTTTTTCTAGTTTGTGCGAAATCGTTAAGAATAATATAAAAGCAGTCTGCACAACACCAAGGTGAATTGGTTTAGTCTTGACTCTTGGTTGACAGTGTTAGGGGATGGGTAATGTATTGATGCTCCAGTGCCAAATCAACACAAATTTGTTTCTATTTGTCTTTGTTAATTCTTTTAGATATTTATGAGTCTTATTTTTGTATATATTATTATATTTATATAGTTTAAAATGTTCTGATTATTTATTTGTGTTGTTCCAAATGTCTGAATAAAAATGACAGTTAGTGCAGAATGGTGCTAACTCTGGCGGGGGCTCGCCCAGGGAGCCATAGAAGCTAGAACCATCACTGGCCGGGAGGCTAGGGTCAGTCTGTCCTATCTGGGGAAACTCTCCTGACTTATCTGGTGTCCTGTGGGAACTTTAGTATGCTTCCTCTAATTCTCTGCTCTCTCTCTCAATCCCCCCCCCCACCCCCTTCTCCTGGAGGACCTGAGCCAGAGGACAATACCTCAGGACTACTTGGCCTGATGACTCCTGGCTGTCCCCGTCCCCAGTTTCCTCTGTTTTGCCTGCGGCTATGGAACCCTGATCTGTTCACCAGACGTGCTACCTTGTCATGCTGCGGCTCCAGTTTCAACTGTTCTGCCTGCGGCTATGGAACCCTTGTCCTGCTCACCGGACGTGATACCTTGTCCCAGACCTGTTATTTTCGACCCCCTCTCTCTCTCTTTATCTCTCTCCTCCATCTTTCTCTCTCTACCCACCTGCTGTCTCAACCTCTGAATGCTCGGCTATGAAAAGCCAACTAACTTTTACTCCTGAGCCACTGACCTGTTACCCCTCTACAATCATTGTGATTTTTATTTTACTCTACTTGAACATCTTGAAGAACGTTCTGGCATTAATGGCCATGTACTCTTATAATCTCCATCCTGCACAGCCAGAAGAGGACTGGCCACCGCTCAGAACATGGTTCCTCTCTAGGTTTCTTCCTAGGTTCCTGCCTTTCATGGGAGATTTCCTAGCCACCATGCTTCTACATCTGCATTGCTTGCTGTTTTTGGGGTTTTAGGATGGGTTTCTGTATAAGGACTTTGTGACATCTGCTGATGTAAAAAAAAAAAGCCTTTATAGATGCATTTGATTTGATTTTGATTTGGACTAGCACCAAAATGGCTGAAAAATGCATTGGTGCTGTGATGTAAAATGCTATATTGGTGCATTTTTTATTATTTATTTAACCTTTATTTAACCAGGTAGGCTTGTTGAGAACAAGTTCTCATTTGCAACTGCAACCTGGTCAAGATAAAGCGTAGCAATTCGACACATACAACGACACAAGAGTTACACATGGAATAAACAAAACATACAGTCAATAATACAGTAGAACAAAATAAAACAAAAAGTCTATATACAGTGAGTGCAAATGAGGTAAGTTAAGGAAACTGAGAGAACTGGAAGGAAAGACGACCAAAGGAGGACTTGGCTTTGGGGGTGACCAGTGAGATGTACCTGCTGGAACACGTGCTACGAGTGGGTGCTGCTATGGTGACCAGTGAACTGAGATAAGGCGGGGCTTTACTGAGCAGAGACTTGTAGATGACCTGTAGCCAGTGGGTTTGGCGACGAGTATGAAGCGAGGGCCAACCAACAAGAGCGTACAGGTCGCAATGGTGGGTAGTGTATGGGGCTTTGGTTAAAAAAAACGGATGGCACTGTGATAGACTGCATCCAGTTTGTTGAGTAGAGTGTCGGAGGCTATTTTATAGATGACATCACCGAAGTTGAGGATCGGTAGAATGGTCAGTTTTACGAGGGTATGTTTGGCAGCATGAGTGAAGGATGCTTTGTTGCGATATAGGAAGCCGATTCTAGATTTAATTTTGGATTGGAGATGCTTAATGTGAGTCTGGAAGTAGAGTTTACAGTCTAACCAGACACCCAGGTATTTGTAGTTGTCCACGTATTTTAAGTCAGAGCCGTCCAGAGTAGTGATGCTGTACGGGCGAGCAGGTGCGGGCAGTGATCGATTGAATAGCATGCATTTAGTTTTGCTTGCGTTTAAGAGCAGTTGGAGGCCACGGAAGGAGAGTTGTATGGCATTGAAGCTCGTCTGGAGGTTAGTTAACACAGTGTCCAAAGAAGGGCCAGAAGTATACAGAATGGTGTCGTCTGCGTAGAGGTGGATCAGAGAATCACCAGCAGCAAGAGCAACATTATTGATGATGTCGGCCCGAGAATTAAACCCTGTGGTACACCCATAGAGACGGTCAGAGGTCCGGACAACAGGCACAGACACACTGGACTCTATCAGAGAAGTAGTTGGTAAACCAGGCGAGGCAATCATTTGAGAAACCAAGGCTTTCGAGTCTGCCAATAAGAATGTTGTGATTGACAGAGTCGAAAGCCTTGGCCAGGTCGATGAATACGGATGCACAGTAATGTCTCTTATCGATGGCGGTTATGATGTTGTTTAGAACCTTGAGCATGGCTGAGGTGCACCCATGACCAGCTCTGAAACCAGATTGCATAGCGGAGAAGGTATGGTGGGATTCGAAATGGTCAGTAATCTGTTTGTTAACTTGGCTTTCGAAGACCTTAGAAAGACAGGGTAGGATATAGGTCTGTAGCAGTTTGGGTCTAGAGTGTCACCCCCTTTGAAGAGGGGATGACCGCGGCATCTTTCCAATCTTTGGGAATCTCAGACGATACGAAAGAGAAGTTGAACAGGCTAGTAATAGGGGTTGCAACAATTTCGGCAGATAATTTTAGAAAGTGAGGGTCCAGATTGTCTAGCCCGGCTGATTTGTAGGGATCCAGAGGGTGCTGGGCAGTTGACCAGGGTAGGGGTAGCCATGTGGAAAGCATGGCCAGCCGTAGAGAAATGCTTATTGAAATTCTCAATTATAGTGGATTTATCGGTGGTGACAGTGTTTCCTAGCCTCAGAGTAGTGGGCAGCTGGGAGGAGGTGCTCTTATTCTCCATGGATTTTACAATGTCCCAGAATTTTTTTGATTTAGTACTACAGGATGCAAATTTCTGTTTGAAAAAGCTTGCCTTAGCTTTTCTAACTGCCTGTGTATATTTGTTCCTAACTTCCCTGAAAAGTTGCATATCACGGATGCTAGTCGATGCTAATGCAAAACGCCACAGGATATTTTTGTGCTGGTCAAGGGCAGAAAGGTCTGGAGTGAACCAAGGACTATATCTATTCCTAGTTCTAATTTTTTTGGGAGGGGCATGCTTATTTAAGATGGTGAGGAAGGCACTTTTAAAGAATAGCCAGGCATCATCTACTGACGGGATGAGGTCATTGTCATTCCAGGATACCCCGGCCAGGTCGATTAGAAAGGCCTGCTCGCAGAAGTGTTTCAGGGAGCGTTTGACAGTGATGAGGGGTGGTCGTTTGGTCGCAGGCCCATTACAGATGCAGGCAATGAGGCAGTGATTGCTGAGATCTTGATTGAAAACAGCAGAGGTGTATTTGGAGGGCGAGTTAGATAGGATGACATCTATGAGGGTGCCCGTGTTTACTGATTTGGGGTTGTACCTGGTAGGTTCATTGATAATTTGTGTGAGATTGAGGGCATCAAGCTTAGATTGTAGGATGGCCGGGGTGTTAAGCATGTCCCAGTTTAGGTCACCTAGTAGCACAAGCTCAGAAGATAGATGGGGGGAAATCAATTCACATATGGTATCGAGGGCACAGCTGGGGGAAGAGGGAGTTCTATAGCAAGCGGTAACAGTGAGAGACTTGTTTCTGGAAAGGTGAATTTTTAGAAGTAGAAGCTCAAATTGTTTGGGTACAGACTTAGATAGTAATACAGAACTCTGCAGGCTATCTTTGCAGTAGATTGCAGTAAATTTTCTATTTTATACATTTGTGTGTTCTATGTGTAAGGGTTTTCCTGTGGTGAAGTAAAGGAGGACCAAAACGCGGCGTGGTTATATTGATTCATGTTTAATTAAAACAGATAAACATGAACACTACAAAACAACAAACGTGGAAAACCAAAAACAGCCCTATTTTTTTATTTTTATAAAAAATAATTTATTATCTTCAATACCATTCATTCTTTACAACTCATAATTTACATACATACTCAAATAATGGTATTTTTAATTAAACTAATTAAACTAAACATTAACCCCAAACAAAACCTCAGGGGAGCATCTTCCCTCCCGTCACCCTACAAAATACCTTTCCCTATCTCCCCGTCCCTAATCTATCCTCTTACAAATCTAAATGACACCCAGCCCTAAACCCCCCTTCCACCTCTCCCGAGCAGCATGCTGCCCCCACTTCCTCTCCTCCCTCTTCATCCTCCCCCTCAAATCTCCTTCCACTCTCCTCACTATCCCTTCCACCCCCCAATCTCTCCCTGTCTTCACCATGTTCTGCCTTGCTTCCCAGAGCCCCCGTTTAAAGAGACTCATGAGAAGCCAGAGCAGAAACCTGTCCCTATCCGTCCCTCTCGCTCTCCCTACACCCCTCTCTAACTTGGCCCACGTCAATACAAAATCCCCCTTTACCAAACATAACAACACCCGTGCCCTAGCCCATACTACTCCGGCAAAGGCACAGTCCCAAAAGACATGGCGCACAGTCTCCTCCCTGCCACAAGAGGATCTTGGACAGGTGGGGGATTGCACCAAACTATACCGGTACAAGATGGAACGTACCGGCAAACACTTATGAAGGCTCAACCAATTCAGGTCCTTGAGCCTGTTGTCCAGACCCCGCGCCTGCACTCCCTCCCAGACCACTTCCGAGATGCCCACTACAGGCGCCGGACTCCCTGCCTTTCTGACCTCCTCGTACAGGTGCCTATGATCTAAACCTACTCGGGCAACTTCAAACTCAGGGTGCGCACGCAGCCACTTGGCCGCATGACCAAAGTGCCACGGCAGCTGTTCCGCCCGAGGACCCGTGTTAGAACACACCATTATGCTTCTCGCCTGATACGAGAAAAATACCCGCAGGAGGTAACCGGACGGGTGTATCACTGGCTGAGCAAGCTCCGTTAACAAGAAAGAAACAAAAATTGTGTCCAGCTTGAGGGGGAAATGTGGTACCCCCCTACCTCCCTCCCCGATGGAACAGATCATGCGTGCCCTGGCGACCCACTCGCACCTGCCACTCCGCATAAACTGAAACACAAGCCTCACTAGAGGCCTCCTCAGACAAGCCGGCAATGGGTAGATGTATGCCAAATACAAAAGAGACGGCAACACATCCACCTTTAGGACCAGGACAGAAAAGACAAATACCTAGCTTTCCACATTGCTAGCTTCCTCTGTACCACTGCGATACGCATGTTCCAGTTTAGCGTCGCTGAGCCGGAGGTCTCAAAATGGACCCCGAGAATCCTCAGGGCCCCCTCACAGAGAGATAACCCCCAGGCACATCCGTTCTACCGCGCCATCTTCCGAAAAACTTGACGGAAGACATTGCATGGTTCAGAACTGCTCCCGACGCTCGGGTGAAATCCCCAAAGATGGCAAGGGACCTTGTCAGGCACGAGTCTTTGCACAACAGCAAGGAAGTGTCATCGGCGTACTGCGTCATCTTAACACGCAGCCCACCACTTCCAGGGATCAGAAAACCTACCACCCCTGTGTCTGCCCTAATGGCAGCCCCCAGAGGCTCCATGTACAGAACGAAGAGGAGAGCCGAGAGTGGGCACCCCTGCCTGACCCCAGACGAGAGGTCAAAAACGTCACCCAAGTGACTATTTACACTAACTCGGCACCCCGCTCCGACATATAATGTACGAATCCATCCTATAAACTTCTCCCCAAATCCTAATCGACCTAACACTCTGAATAAAAAGGATCTATTCACGCGATCAAAGCCTTTCGCCTGATCTAGCGCTGCTACCATAAAAGGCAGTCCTCTATCTTCAACCCAAGCGATGGAGTCCCTGATTAACTGTAGGTTCCATCTAATAGAGCGGCCCTCTACCCCGCACGTCTGATCCTCATGAACGACGTAGGGAAGGGCTGTGCACAACCGGTCTGCTAAAACCTTTGCAAGTAGCTTGTAATCTACACACAGCATGGTCAACGGCCGCCAGTTGCCAAGGTCTGTTACTTCCCCCTTCTTATATAAAAGTGACAGCACACCAACAGCCATTGATCCCCCCGGGACCCCCGTCTCAAGGATGGCCTTCAAGACTTCGAGGACCACTGGTCCAAGTATACGCCAAAACTTGAGATAAAACTCAGCCGGCAGCCCATCCATCCCAGGCACCTTCCCTTTTCCCATCCTCCTAAGAGCGCTCTCAACCTCTTCTAGAGAGATCTGGGCCTCCATCACTTCTCTAATGTCCTTCGGCAACCGCCTGGACAAGTGTTCTAAAATCACATTTCCCTGCTCTACATCTATTTCACTTTCCTTAAATAAACCTTGGAAATGATCAGTTGTCACCCTGACCATATCCTCTGGTTCTGTAACTATACTACCATTTTCTTCCCTAACACCATGCATTACCTTCCTACTCTGTCTTGCCCTAACCAACTTAAAGAACATAGCAGAACAAGTCTCATTATGTTATAGAAAGCCACTATGCGCACGCTCCAGGAAAGCTCGAGCCTTCCGCTCCTGCAACTCCCTGAGCTGCGCCTTTAGGGTTGCGGATCTCTCCCAGTCAAACGACCCGCCGAGGTTACCTGCCTCATATTCGAGTTCAATTAACCTTTGGATACGATCCACCTCCCTCCTCTCCTCCCTTTTTTTCCTCTTGCAATACCCTATTATAAAAGCCCTAATCCTCACCTTAACTAATTCCCACCACTCTATAACACCCCCTCGCACATGGACCGGAGGCCCTCAAGCCTCCTAAAGAAACCATAAAACCCGTCAACAAAAGCCTGCTCCTCCAGCACATCCCGATCTAGCTTCCAGTACCCCCTACCAAAGAGGCAGACTGGCGACCCCACCTGCAGGAGCACCCCGTCGTGATCCGAAAAGAAAACAGGCAACAGCCGCCCAGACAAATTACCCAAAGACCTGGGTACAAAAATATAATCGAGCCTCCGCTCAACCCCCCTGGAGTTACGCCATGTAGGACCGTCCATTTTCGGAGTACTGTGCAGACCACCATCTACCAGACCATGGCAAGCCATTAGCCTGGTAATGGCGCCTGCACTGCTATCCCCCCCTCTTCCTAAATCTGTATTAAAATCCCCCCCTATCACTAATTTCCTATTTGTGACACACAGGGGCGTCAGACAGTCCACCATCTCCCTCCTGTCTGCCACCACCTGTGGCCCATACACCACCACTAATCTAAATTTACAATCCCTTATCGTGACATCCACCCCTATAACCCTCCCCTGCATTACCACAAAAGAATCCTCCACTTTTACCTCCCTGTGCCCACACAAAATCCCTACTCCCGATGAGTGCACCCCCCCCAACACCCCAAACCGACTCCCCCTTGTCCCACTCCCTCTTAAACCTACTAACATCCCCTCCATCTCTCAGGTGAACCTCCTGTAAAAAACAAAAATCAAACCCCACACCCTCCAAATAACTAAAAACCGCCCTCCTCTTAACAACATCCCTTAAACCCCTTACATTTAAACTTACAAAAGTAAAATTAGACTCCATGAAAAATTAAAAACATGTAATACACTCAAATTCCAAACCCAGACAGAAAAAAAACAAAAACAGGAGACTCACCCGATGCTCCCCTGCTCCATATCTACCGGTGAGAACACCATCTGTAATCCCGACATCCCCCCTCTTCCTCCATCACACCATCCCAGGATGCAGGAATAGTGTTTGGCTCCGGGGTGCCCTGCACCCTGGGTCTACCCCCACAATCCTCCCCCTCCCCAGTGTTGCAGCTGGTTTGGAAAAAAATTGGGGAGGCTGAGTCCCCAAACAAAAAACTCCCCACCTCCTCCTGTACCCAGTCCTGAGTCTTGTTAGGTGTGTCCCCACCCAAATGAAGTTGAGAGCCTGGGGAAACCAGCAGCAACCCAGAGGTTTCTCCCACCCCCATCACTCTCTTGGCCATCCCCTCCCCCTCACTGTCAGCCAATCGCACCCTGCTCTTCATTCTCTTCTTTGGTGATGGCGGCAGTGGAGAGATACCACCCTCCCCCCCCGCCAGCTCCTGCACCATACCCCTCATCTCTTCCACCATGTCACTTTACCCCAGTCCACTTGCTCTTCCACCGTCTCCTTCTCCACCACTCCTCCCTCGCTTTCTTCTCTCTCATGCTCCTCCACTCGGTTGCCTTCTTCCGCCACTTTTCCTGGTTCTCCTACTCCCGTGCCTTCCGTTTCCTTCTCTCTTCCATCCGCTGCTTCTTGCTCCTCTTCCTTCCTTGTGGCCTTCCCCTCTGGACTTGTACTCTTGTCATGAGGCGTGCTTCCTTCTCCTCCTCTTCTTCCCCCATCCCCTGCTCCTGCTCCCCCCCAGCCGTAGACGCATATGACCTCTGACGGGCCAGGCACCCCCGCCACAGGTGTGCTGACGAGCCACACCCATGGCATGTCTTAGGCTTGTCACAATCCCTCGCCTCGTGATCCTCAGATCCACAAAATCTGCATTTTCTCATGCTGCACGAGGCGAAAATGTGTCCGTAGGCCATACAGCGCCTGCAAAATGGGGGCTGACGTGCATAAAACAATGTCCCCCTGTCAGCCCCAAGGGAGAACATAGCAAGAGGATGGAGGTAGCCACCATGTCCCTTTGGGTCCTCCCTGAGGAGGGCCTGGAAACCTCTCCTCCCATTCCAAAACCCAAGGGAGTCTTTGAGGTGCCTAGCTGAGGAGACGTTATCCATGTATCGCCCCAGAAAAGCCCTCACCTCTTCGTCCTTAACGTAAGGGTTGTAAATGTTGACAGTTACAACCCTAAAGTTATTCTTCGCCAGGCTTGATATTTCGTAGTGGCACATCGGCCTCTCACCTCCCACTGCTCTTGCCCTTCTCAGGATATCATCGTGTTTTTCTTCTGTATATAGCGCGACGTCATATGCTCCCTCCAACGAGTTGCCTTGGAAACAAAACATGTCCTTCACCGTCAGCTTTAGAATCTCTATCAATATTATCCTTCCAAAAGATTCCCGTCCTAAAGGCTCCAACTCCTTTTCCTTCCAAGCAAAACGAATCGTGTTGGCCAGCCCAATCCCAGGGACCGACCGTGTTGATGTATTCTCCGCAAGGAGAATGGCGCTCGTTCGCTTCTCTTCCAAAACAAGTCAAAAGAAAAACCAAAGTGACCGAGCCTATCTGGTGAAACTACACAGAGACAGGAACAATCACCCACAAACACACAGTGAAACACAGG
Source organism: Oncorhynchus masou masou (assembly GCF_036934945.1). NCBI lineage: Eukaryota > Metazoa > Chordata > Actinopteri > Salmoniformes > Salmonidae > Oncorhynchus > Oncorhynchus masou. The sequence continues at coordinate 59,905,691 of NC_088216.1, forward strand.
CTACCTAAATATGGTTCCCAATCAGAGACAATGACTAACACCTGCCTCTGATTGAGAACCATATCAGGCCTAACATAGAAATGGACAAACCAGACACACAACATAGAATGCCCACCCAGCTCACGTCCTGACCAACACTAAAACAAGGAAAACACACACGAACGATGGTCAGAACGTGACACTATGTTTGTGCTTCTCTAATAACCGTTTTCTGTGTTCATGGAAGTGACTGATTGAACAAATCTTCTGTAATTTTGCAGTTTGCCCAGAACCTTTTCTTTCACCTTTATTTATCCAGGTAGGCTAGTTGAGAACAAATTCTCATTTACAACTGCGACCTGGCCAAGATAAAGCAAAACAGTGCGACACAAACAACAACACAAAATTACACATGGAATAAACATGTGTACAGTCAATAACACAATAGTAAAAAAGAAAGTCTATATACAGTGTGATTCAGAGAGGTGTGGGGGTTAAATGTGTTAAATGTGGAAGATGCATTCAGTTGTATAACTAACTAGGTATCCTCCTTTTCTTAAACCCCCTTCTTCCATTGGTCGTTAGTTACTCCCTTTCATTGACTTAAGAGCAATGGTATAATCATGGCTGGAGGCAGTTCCACCATATTCCTTACACCATCAGTCCATTCATTTTAATATTTTTAAGCCCATGAGGGTGATTGTATGAGAGCTTACTTCGACTTAGGGGTCAAGGGTAGGCTTGTGTCCTGATTGTCTACCCTTCTCCCAAAGTGTGCACTGCCATGGATTTTAAAACGATGGAAGCTCCCTTTATAGCCAATGACTACACAAATCAAATGTTTATAAAGGGTGGTGAATCGGGAAGCAGATAGTCATATTCACCCTTCATTTGCCCTTGACCCTCTTAGTGCATTAGACTGACCTCTTCTGGAATAGTTGTGCCAATAATCTTTAGTCTAGTTCACACTTTCCCAAACTCAGTCCTGCCTGTCAAGCTCAGTGTTCCTAATTCTTGGTCCTAGTGGGAAACAGTGTGTTAATTGTCATCCTGACCTGTGCTATAACTACTAAATAAGTGAATTAATGCTTGGAGCGTACAGTTATTGCAAACAATAAAAAAGTAGGGTATTTTAATTGTGACTAGTGCAATTGATATGAGTTGTACATAATCCGTTTTAGGCTTCCACACATGTTAACCATTGCATAATATGCACTACTTTTTCGCAGGTGGTTCCAGCTGATGACCTGACACCATATCTGAGAGAAACCGAGGAGGAATATCACTTTGTCCCCAATGCTGCTACTAATGTTTCAATCTGTACTGATGAAGAAGAAAAGGGCAGACTTATCCGTTGTTGCTAAACTATGTTCAGTCAAATTGACAGTGCCACTTTGTTACCAGAAACTATTCACATGTTCAATAAGGTATTCTGCAAATAGAATTACAGTACAAAAATGTTCTTACTCCTCAGTGAAGTTCTGCCAACCGTATGTTGGAAACTATTATCAAGGAAACCTAGTGGAATACTTTGTGTGAATTGTAACATGTTTCTTGAACATCGGTGATTCTCAGGACAAGTATAACTGTGCTACCTGTATGACAATATCTCTATCACAGGTCGCTAATGAAATAATTTGTTAATTGTGCAGACTGATTGCTATGGCTTGGGCATGACAAATCAATGAACTAATTAAACTCTGTTATTGGCTATTATGCCTCAAATTCCAGTCGTCATTGGCAAGGAAGAAGTCAATATGCAGTATAGCAATACCTATGGCTAGCAGCTTTCACAGTATTGAGTCAAGCAACAGCTTTACTGTTTCAGAAAATATGATGTCACAGTGCTGGAGGGGCAGAGCAGGAAGGTGGGCTTCCTATCTCCTAATACCCTGACGTTGCACACTGGCAGAGATGACAACCAACACTATTTGTAAAGACTGTCTCACCAGGGATGAATACTAAGACTGTAAAGGCCAAAGGTGTCCTTCTCCCTCTCTCACACACACACAAAATCACTGTGTGCAAAAAAAAGTATTTTAATGTGTTCAACCAGAATGATTGCAGTAGGTTATGTCCATCTTCTCAAAACAAATGTAATCAACACATACCCAAAGCATTAATATAACTCCCTCATTTAAACTACAGTACCTCCTATGGATTCAGGCAGGGTTTCCACGAGTTACCACAGCCACAAAGTCAACATTTGCGATATTGTAAAAATGTATTAAAACAAAAAAGTGATTAAATGGAAGAAATGGACGGGGTTTATGACTTTGTGGCTATGGTAACTAGTCAGGTAGGGACAAATCACAATGGGAATGCAAAGCATAATGTGATTGGTCAATGACAAATCTGTAGACGTTATACTGATTTACATTTCTTGAACTACATTACCCAGCGAGACTTCAGTAAGTATGCGGATGTGCAATCTGATTGGCTATATACTTATTTTAAAATACAGTGCGCGAGTTTTCGCCTTTGAGTGTTGTGGTTGTCATTTGACTTTTTTTTTACCTTTTAAGATAAATGTTATATGTAATATTTTACAAACTCGTTAGAACTGTAGTATAAGAAGAGGATAAATTGTCGGTTTAACGTGGTAAGTAGCTAACGTTACCGTTAACTGAACTGCAAAACTAGCCAACGTTATTCAATAGCGAAAATACGCATTCATTTGTTTTGCAGATATGAAAATGAAGTGCTTAAAGGTTGACGAATACATCAAACGGACAGCGTGTCCAAAAGAGACAAAAGTTCTACATGAAGAATTAGAGGTGAGTGTGTTTTAGCTAGCGTTAGGACAATTGGCTACCTAGCTAACGTTAACTGTTAATGTTAGCTAGTTTACTAACCATTGTAGCTAGTTAATCTTTGCAACTGACCTTGCCCTGCAGTGTGGCTACTAGCTAGCGCCTGCTTGGTCTCAGTGCACTCCGTCACCATTCGTCATCTCTCATCAGTTAAATTTAGTTAGTTTGGTAGGTGTAAAATATCCACCTAGCAATGTTCTGACTATGGATAATAAATGCCTCGGCTGTGGCCAAAAGTTTCATTTGCATACTTTGTCCTGTATTTCCTACAGACTTACATGAGAAATGGACCTGGGCCACAAGGTCGAACATTGTATGACCGAGTTGTCAGGGCCTGTAATCACCAACTTGGAGTTGGGCCCCCGGACAGTGACCATGTTGCTGGACTCATAAAGCTGGTGGAGCTTGCACTCAGAGGGTATGACATCTCAGGGGGGCTCGGTGTGCAAAGCACCCCTTTGTATATGGAGAAAATCACCTTTCACGTACTCAAGAAACTGGCCTCCTTGGGAGTGTACCATCCATGTAGTTACTTGGGAAGCCTACTCTACCAGAGGTTGGCTCCAGCTCCACAGGTAAAGGATGGATGATAGAGTATTAGTACAGTACTTCCTATTATAGTAACTGTAGTCAGCTGTTTTTACATCTTTGATTGTGTCTTCTCAATCTCTTTTTGTATGTGTCTTCCTTCCTCTTGTGTGCCCCATAGACAGAAGACTACTGTGTGCTTGTACGCAGCTGCTTTGCTGTACTGTGGAATGGACTTTCTGCAGCACAAGATGGCACCTGCCTTAACCCCAGGGACAAATTCTGCTGCCAGTTGCAGGCCCTGAGCTTCCTGCTGCTGCTGGACAGGGAGAGAACCTCACCCCCATCCTGCTCCAAAACCCCCATATATGTGGAAGATGCCCTGACTGAGTTTGAGAAGGGCTGTGGGACCCTGACTAAGGAGGATGCCTCCTTGATCTTGGAGGAGACCCATCGTCATCTCCTGTCCCCCTGGGCTGGGGGACAGGGCAGGGATGGGCAGCCTTCGGGGCGGCCCTGCCTCTCTACACTCTGTGAGGTAGTGCTGATCACCTCTAAGCTTCTGTCTAAGGCAGGTTTCTGGAGCCTGGCTGCAGGGCTGGTGGGTGGAGCCCTGGGAAAGGTCAGGAACTCAACAGACGGCCTCAGCCCAGCTCTGGTGCTTGGCAGGCTGGCAGTAGACATCCACCGTTCCATGAGCTCCGGAGAGGAGAGTGGACAGGCTTTTACAGAGTGTGCCCGGACCCTCCGGTCTCTCCCTAACACCCTTGGGGACCGGGAGGCCCATGTGATTCTGGAGGGGTGCAGTCTGGTGGTATGGGCAGTGGAGGCAGGGCAGAGCAAGGGGCTAAGTGGCACTGTGCTCCTGGCCTGGTTCTCATTTCTGGAAGAGCATCAGGAACTCATGCAGAAGAGATTACAGAAGGTTAGTGTCATTCACTTATCATTGACCAGAAAAAAACATTCGGGAACATCTCTGCTGTCAATGATGTTTGATAAATGTTACATTGTGTGTGTGTGTGTGTCACCCCGGACATGACTTGGGATCACAGTCTGAGGAGAGCCGACTTCAGCAGTCCCTATGCTTCAGCATGTACCAAGGCTTTGTGTTTTCTTATGAGAGCATGCTGGCCTTACAGGTAAGGAGGGTTTCACCCCAAACTACTTTTATCCTGAAGTTAGAGAAGTACTGTTTCAGTAGCTGCTAGTCATCGGGTGTACACATTTATCTCAGGTTTAGCCCTGGTCTGTCAGTGCAGCTATTAAATATATTTAGATTTGACAGGTGCATTATTTGACTGTTGACACAATATATTAAATGTATTGTAGCTGGAAAATACTGAGACACTGGACAGAGTACTGCTGTACTGCCAGGCAACAGCTGGCCGGATGATGACTGAGCTACGCAAGCTGCCCAGTGACAACATCCTCATCAAAGCAGGTATACTAACTGATAGCTCTGATTTCTCATTTTTACAGGCTTCTCCCCAGAGTGCACTGCAGATGTTGTGATAACCGTTAAATGCTCACCATATCATTGTACGCTCTTGTGAATTTGTGCCTTTTACATTAAATCTACATTAACGATTATTATAATAATATTCTCCCTCTTGCTTCCCTATCTGACTCTGTGTCACTTCATCTCTGCAGTGACTGCGGTCAGTAACCTGGTGTGTGGTCTTTATAACCGTCGGCTATATGACCAAGCCTTCACCCTGGTGGAGATCCTGTGCCAAGAGCTATGCAAGAACTGCCCCCCCTCTCTGTCTGTGGACAGGGTAAGATACCCACCCGCTATCTAATTGGTTCACTGTGTGTAAAGTGTTAGTCCCATGTTTCGTGAGCTGAAATAAAAGATCCCAGAAATGTTCCATGCAAACAAAAAGCTTATTTCTCTCAAATGTTGTACACAAATTTGTTTACATCCCTGTTAGTGAGCATTTTTCCTTTGCCAAGATAATCCATCTACCTGACAGGTGTGGCATATCAATAAACTGATTAAACCGCATTATCATTATGCAGGTACACCTTGTGCTGGGGACAATAAAAGCCCACTCTGAAATGTGCAGTTGTCACACAACACAATGCCACAGATGTCTCAAGTTTGATGGCGTGTGTGATTGGCATGCTGACTGCAGGAATGTCCACCAGAGCAGTTGCCAGAGAATGTAGTGTAAATTTCTCTACCATAAGTCACCTACATCGTTTTAGAGGATTTTGCAGTACGTCCAACCAGCCTCACAGACCACGTGTAACCACACCAGCCCAGGACCTCCACTTCTGGCTTCTAAACTTGTGGGATCGTCTGAGACCAGCCACCCAGACATGCGATTGAAACAGGAGTTTTTCTATCTGGAATAAAGCCCTTTTGTGGGGAAAAACTCATTCTGATGGGCTGGGTCTGGCTCCCAAGTGGGTGGGCCTACCCTTGCCCAGTCATGTGATATCCATAGATTAGGGCCTAATATATTTTATTTCAATTGACAGATTTCCCTTATATGAACTAACTCAGTAAAATAGTTGAAACTGTTGCGTTTTATTTTTGTTCAATATAGTTTTTGGTGGGTGGATGGCTTTCATATAAAGTGCTTGGAGAATTGCAAAAGGTGCTATAAAAAGCACTATTTATTACAAATGTAATTTGTTTCTATTATGTAATCTGAATAGTCATCTATTTCCCCTTTAGTTGAGCCGGGCCTTCATGCTGGCGGTGCAGAGCTCGAGGCGTGGTAGTCATCTGGAGCGGGCGCTGGACTGGGTCATCCTGTGGCTGCAGACCTTGGGGCCGGGGGAGCGGCTCACTCAGCACATGACGAAACCTGTGTCCCTGTGGGTCAGGACCAAGGCTGACGCCGCCCGGGCTGGTCAGGAGGACACACGCCTCAGGTAGGCTACACTCAGAGACGTGACCGAGCCATGAGCTCTCGTCTTCACATCAGATTTTCCTCATCCTTCACTGGGCTGCTGCTAAATAGCATAACCGCTTTTGCATTTTCTATGCATATATGAGCTTACGTTGAAGGCTTTTTCTGCCATTGCCACACAATTTAAAAAACAATATTATTTGTCTCATTTAAAAACATGAATTTTCCTCTTTCTGAGTACTCTGACAAGTATATCTTTCTCAAACTACCGGTCAAAGGTTTCAGAACCTGCTCATTCAAGGGTTTTTCTTTATTTTTACTATTTTCTACATTGTAGAATAATAGTGAGGATGTCAAAACTATGAAATATGATATGGAAGCATGTAGTAACCATAAGTATTGAACAAATCAAAATATTTTAGATTCTTCAAAGTAGCCACCCTTTGCCTTGACAGCTTTGCACACTCTTAGCATTCTCTCAACCAGCTTCACCTGGAATGCTTTTCCAACAGTCTTTAAAAAATGAGACAAGGATATCCCTACCGGCCAAGCCCTCCCTAACCCGGACGACGCTAGGCCAATTGTGTGTCGCCCCACGGACTTCCCGGTTGCGACAGAGCCTGGGCACAAACCCAGAGTCTGGTGGCCCTTAACCACTGCGCCACCCGGGAGGCCTTGCTTTTCCAACAGTTTTGAAGGAGTTCCCAGATGCTGATCACTTGTTGACTGCTTTTCCTTCACTATGCAGTCCAACTCATCCCAAATCTTTTATTTTTATTTTTTTGGAGGCCTGGTCATCTGATGCAACACATCAGCCTCCTTCTTGGTAGCCCTTAAACAGCCTGGAGGTGTGTTGGGTCATTGTCCTGTTGAAAAACAAATTATTGTCCCATTAAGCGTAAACCAGATGGGATGGCATAAAGCTGCAGAATGCTGTGGTAGCCATGCTGATTAAGTGTGCCTTGAATTCTAAGTAAATCAGACAGTGTAACCAGCGAAGCACCGTCACACCTCCATGTTTCACTGTGGGAACCACACATGCGGAGATCATCCTTTCACTTACTCTGCATCTCACAAGGACACGGTGGTTGGAACCAAAAATCTTAAATTTACCTGTATTTGTGGAAAAATCACCCTGACTAACTCTTTAGTCTTATCACAGTTTACCTATTTGCTTTTGGTTTTGCCTACACCTAATGACCTGCTTTTTAAATTGTATGAACAAAAAAATATAATATTTTATTTGTAACGGCAAGCCATACAAAATTAAAAGGGCCTATTTATATAACGAATATGAATTCGGAGGGCAGAAATGATTAAATATTAAAGCATTAGACCTCTCACTAAAGGCATCAGTCATACAGAAGTTACTGTGGGGCAAAAAAGTATTTCGTCAGCCACCAATTGTGCAAGTTCTCCCACTTAAAAAGATGAGAGGCCTGTAATTTTCATCATAAGGTACACTTCAACTATGACAAAATGAGAAGAAAAAAATCCAGGATTGTAGGATTTTTTAAAATTAATTTATTTGCAAATTACGGTGGAAAATAAGTATTTGGTCAATAACAAAAGTTTATCTCAATACTTTGTTATATACCCTTTGTTGGCAATGACAGAGGTCAAATGTTTTCTGTAAGTCTTCACAAGGTTTTCACACTGTTGCTGGTATTTTGGCCCATTCCTGCATGCAGATTTCCTCTAGAGCAGTGATGTTTTGGGGGCTGTTGCTGGGCAACACGGACTTTCAACTCCCTCCAAAGATTTTCTATGGGGTTAAGATCTAGAGACTGGCTAGGCCACTCCAGGACCTTGAAATGCTTCTTAAGAAGCCACTCCGTTGCCCGGGCGGTGTGTTTGGGATCATTGTCGTGCTGAAAGACCCAGCCACGTTTCATCTTCAATGCCCTTGCTGATGGAAGGAGGTTTTCACTCAAAATCTCATGATACATGGTCGCATTCATTCTTTCCTTTACACGGATCAGTCGTCCTGGTCCCTTTGCAGAAAAACAGCCCCAAAGCATGATGTTTCCACCCCCATGCTTCACAGTAGGTATGGTGTTCTTTGGATGCAACTCAGCATTCTTTATCCTCCAAACACGACGAGTTGAGTTTTACCAAAGTGTTCTATTTTGGTTTCATCTGACCATATGACATTCTCCCAACCTTCTTCTGGATCATCAAAAGTATTTAGTCAGCCACCAATTGTGCAAATTCTCCCACTTAAAAAGATGAGGCCTGTAATTTTCATTATAGGTACACTTCAACTATGACAGACAAAATGAGAAAAAAAATCCAGAAAATCACATTGTAGGATTTTTAATGAATCCAGTGTTGGATGGTATAGAATACAGTATATAGAGATGAGAAATATAATATGTAAACATCTTTTTAGCCTTCCTGTGACATCGTGTGCTTTGTGTCCTCCAGGGCAGGTATATTGCCCCCGATGATGTGCTGTGCTACCCTCTGGAGAGCCTTGCGTTTGAGGGCGGTGCAGTTGCCGTACCAGGCGGTGATACAGCCCGACAGGATCCTCTCGATTGTGCATCTGTAAAAGTTTGTTTTTAGGTGACAATCCAAATTTCTTCAGCCTCCTGAGGTTGAAGAGGCAATTTTGTGCCTTCACTACGCTGTCTTGTGTGTGTGGATCATTTCAGTTTGTCTGTAACGTGTACACAGAGGAAATTAACTTTTCACCTTCTCCACTACTGTCCCGTCGATGTGGTGCTCCCTCTGCTGTTTCCTGAAGTCCACAATCATCTCCTTTGTTTTGTTGACGTTGAGTGAGAGGTGATTTTCCAGACACCACACTCAAAGGGCCCCCCCCTGTAGGCAGTCTCGTCGTTGTTGGTAATCAAGCCTACCAATGTAGTGTTGTCTGCAAAATTGATGATTGAGTTGGTCTGCATGGCCACGCTGTCATGGATGAACAGGGAGTACAGGAGAGGGCTCAGAACGCACCCTTGTGCGGTCCCAGTGTTAAGGATCAGCGGAGTGGAAATGTTTCCTACCTTCACCACCTGGGGGCGGCCCGTCAGGAAGTCCAGGATATAGTTGCACATTGCGGGGTCGAGACCCAGTGTCTCAAGCTTAATGATGAGTTTGGAGGGTACTATGGTGTGAAATGCTGAGCTGGAGTCAATGAACAGCATTTTTTACAGAGGTATTCTTCTTGTCCAGATAGGATAGAGCAGTGTGCAGTTTGATGGCGATTGCATCGTCAGTGGACCTATTGGGGCGGTAAGCAAAAGAAGAGAATTCTCTTGGAAGATAATTCGGTCTGCATTTGATTGTAAGGAATTCTAGGTCAACTGAACAAAAGAACTTGAGTTCCTGTATGTTGTTGTGATTACACCATGAGTCGTTAATCAGGCATATACACCCAGGCATACACCCCCACCCTTTTTCTTACCAGAAAGATGTTTGTTTCTGTCGGCGCAATGCATGAAGAAACCGGGTGGGTGTACCGACTAACAACATTGCAAGTGAGCCATGTTTCCGTGAAACAGAATGTTACTATCTCTGTCTCTCAGGAAGGCAACTCGTGCCCTAATTACGTCCACCTTGTTATCTAGAGATTGCACATTGTTGCGTAATATGCTCAGAAGCGGTGGATGGTGTGCACGCCTTCTGAGTCTGACCAGTAGGCCGCTCCATCTGCCTCTCCTGTGGCGACCATGTTTTGGGTCAGCCTCCGGGTTAAGATCCCATGTCCAGGGTGGAGGTCCAAACAAAGGATCTGCTTCAGGAAAGACGTATTCCTGGTCATAATGTTGGTAAGTTGACATCGCTTTTATATCCAATAGTTCTTCCCGGCTGTATGTAATAACACTTGAGATTTTTCTGGGCTAACAATGTAAGAAATAATACATAACAATACATACCACGTTCATCTGTAAAAACAATGGTACGCAAGTATAAACACCATGGGACCACACAGTGTCATACCGCTGAAGAAGGAGACTCTTTCGGTCTCCTAGAGATGCACGTACTTCGGTGTGAAAAGTGCAAATCAATCCCAGAACAACAGCAAAGGACCTTGTGAATATACTGGAGGAAATGGGTACAAAAGTATCTATATCCACATTAAAAAGAGTCCAATATCACAACCTGAAAGGCTGCTCCACAAGGAGGAATCCACTGCTCCAAAACCTCCATTAAAAAAGCCAGACTACGGTTTGCAACTGCACATGGGGACAAAGATCGTACTTTTTGGAGAAATGTCATCTGGTCTGATGAAATAGAACTGTTTATCCATAATGCCCATCGTTATGTTTGGAGAAAAGGGGGAGGCTTGCAAGCCGAAGAAAACCATCCCAACCTTGAAGCACGGGGGTGGCAGCATCATGTTGTGGGGGTGCTTTGCTGCAGGGGGGTCTAGTGCACTTCACAAAATAGATGGCAGCATGAGGCAGGAAAAGTATGTGGATCTATTGCCGCAACATCTCAAGACATCAGTCAGGAATTTAAAGCTTGATTGCAAATGTGTCTTCCAAATGGACAATGACTCAAAGGGGTTGTATGCATGCTTCCAAAGTTGTGGCAAAATGGCTTAAGGATAACAAAGTCAAGGTATTGGAGTGGCCATCACAAAGCCCTGACCTCAATCCTTTGGAAAATTTGTGGGCAGAACTGAAAAAGCGTGTGCGAGTAAGGAGGCCTACAAACCTGACTCAGTTACACCAGCTCTGTCAGGAGGAATGGGCCAAAATTCATCCAATTCATTGTGGGAAGCTTGTGGAAGGCTACCAAAAACGTTTGATCCAAGTTAAACAATGTAAAGGCAATGCTACCAAATACTAATTGAGTGTATGTAAACTTCTGACCCACTGGGAATGTGATGAAATAAATAAAAGCTCAAATAAATCATTCTCTACTATTATTCTGACATTTCACATTCTTAAAATAAAGTAGTCATCCTAAGTGGCCTAAGTGGCCTAAGACAGTACAAATCCCTATGATTAAATGTCAGGAATTGTGGAACTGAGTTTACATACACTTTAGCCAAATGCATTTAAACTTATGACTTCATCTCTCTTGCTCTCTCGCTTGCTCTCTCTCATATTACTCAGCAAAAAAAGAAACATACCTTTTTCAGGACCCTGTCTTTCAAAGATAGTTCATTAATATCAAAATAACTTCCCAGATCTTCATTGTCAAGGGTTTAAACACTGTTTCCCATGCATGTTCTTTAATTGTTTATGGTTCATTTAACAAGCATCTGTGGAATGGTCATTAAGACACTAACAGCTTACATACGATAGGCAATTAAAGTCACAGTTATGGAAAATTAGGACACTAAAGAGGCCTTTCTACTGACTCTGGAAAAACACCAAAAGAAAGCTACCCAGGGTCCCTGCTCATCTGCGTGAACTTGCCTTAGGCATGCTGCAGTGAGGCACAAGGACAGCAGTTAATAAAATTGCACTGTCTGTACTGTGAGACATTGTCTGTACTGCTTATGTCCTGTCTCCCTGTAGCGCTGTCTGTCCTCGCAATGGCAGACCACCTGCACAGGATCGGTACAATCTGAACATCACACCTGCGTGACAGGTACGGGATGGCAACAACAACTGCCCGAGTTACACCAGGAACGCACAATCCCTCAATCAGTGCTCAGACTGTCCACAATTGGCTGAGAGATGCTGGACTGAGGGTTTGTAGACCTGTTGTAAGACAGGTCCTCACCAGACATCACCGGTAACAATGTCGCCTATGGGCACAAACCCACCGTCGCTGGACCAGACATGACTGGCAAAAAGTGCTCTTCACTGATGAGTCGCAGTTTTGTCTCACCAGGGGTGATGGTCGGATTCATGTTTATCGTCGAAGAAATGAGCGTTACACTGAGGCCTGTACTCTGGAGCGGGGTGAATGGTCTGGAGCGGTGTGTCACAGTAGCATTGGACTGAGCTTGTTGTCATTGCAGGCAATCTCAACGCTGTGCGTTATGGGGAAGACGTCCTCTTCCCTCGTGCTACCCTTACTGCAGGCTCATCCTGACATGACCCACCAGTATGGCAATTTGTGGTTGACCGATTTATGATATTTCAACTCCAATACCGATTGGCCGATTTTTGTGTATATGTGTAATAATGACAATTACGATAATACTGAATGAACACGTTTATTTTAACTTAATGTAATGCATCAATAAAATCAATCTAGTCTCAAGTAAATAATGAAACATGTTCAATTTGGTTTACATAATGCAAAAATAAAGTGTTGGAGAAGGAAGTAAAAGTGCAATATGTGCCATGTGGGGGGGAAAAAACAAACCTTTTTAAGTTCCTTTTGCTCAGAACATATGAAAGCTGGTGGTTCCTTTTAGAGGTCGGACGATTAATCGGAATGGCCGCTTTAATTGGGTCCGATTTCAAGTTTTCATAGCAATCTGTAATTTTGGACGCCAATTTGTCTTTTTTAGGCAAGTCAGTTAAGAACACATTTTCAATGACTGCCTAGGAACGGTGGGTTAACTGCCTTGTTCAGGGGCAGAACGACAGATTTTTACCTTGTCAGCTCAGGGATTCAATCTTGCAACCTTGCGGTTAACTAGTCCAACATTCAAACCACCTGCCTTTACGTGGAGCCTGCCTGTTGCACAAATGCAGTAAGAAGCCAAGGTAAGTTGCTAGCTAGCATTAAACTTAATCAATCATAATCGCTAGTTATAACTACACATGGTTGATGATATTACTAGTTTATCTAGCGTGTCCTGCATTGCATATAATCGATGCAGTGCGCATTCGCGAAAAAGGGCTGTCTTTGCTCCAACGTGTACCTAACCATAAACACCCATGCCTTTCTTAAAATCAATACACAGAAGCATATATTTTTAAACCTGCATATTTAGCTAAAAGAAATCCAGGTGAGCAGGCAATATTAACCTTGTGTAATTGTCACTTCTCTTGCGTTCATTGCACGCGGAGTCAGGGTATATGCAACAGTTTGGGCCACCTGGCTCATTGCAAACTAATTTGCCAGAATTTTACGTGACTATGACATAACATTGAAGGTTGTGCAATGTAACAGCAATATTTAGACTGATGGATGCCACCTGTTAGATAAAATACGGAACGGTTCCGTATTTCACTGAAAGAATAAACATCTTGTTTTCGAGATGATAGTTTCTGCATTTGACCATATTAATGACCAAAGGCTCGCATTTCTGTGTTATAATTAAGTCTATGATTTGATAGAGCAGTCTGATTGAGCTGTGGTAGGCACCAGCAGGCTCATAAGCATTCATTCAAACAGCACTTTTGTGCGTTTTGCCAGCAGCTCTGCTGTTTATGACTTCAAGCCTATCAACTCCCGAGATACGGCTGGTGTAACGATGTGATGTGAAATGGCTAGCTTGTTAGCGTGGTGCGCGCTAATAGCGTTTCAAACGTCACTCGCTCTGAGACTTTGAGTGGTTGTTCCCCACGCTCTGCATGGGTAACGCTGCTTCAAGGGTGGCTGTTGTCGATGTGTTCCTGGTTCGAGGAGAGGGACGAAAGCTATACTGTTACACTGGCAATACTAAAGTGCCTATAAGAACATCCAATTTGAGATACAAATGGTATAGAGAGAAATAGTCCTATAATAACTACAACCTAAAACTTCTTACCTGGGAATATTGAAGACTCATGTTAAAAGGAACCACCGGCTTTCATATGTTCTGAGTAAGGAACTTAAACGTTAGCGTTTTTACCTGGCACATATTGCACTTTTACTTTCTTCCCCAACACTTTGTTTTTGCATTATTTAAACCAAATTGAACATGTTTCATTATTTATTTGAGGCTAAATTGATTTTATTGCTGTATTATATTAAGTTAAAATAAGCGTTCATTCAGTATTGTTATTGTCGTTATTACAAATTTAAATTATTGGCCTATTTTTTATTATTTTTTTAAATCGGTATCGGCTTTTTGTCCTCCAATAATCGGTATCGGCGTTGAAAAATCATAATCGACCTCTAGTTCCTTTTAACATGAGTCTTCAATATTTCCAGGTAAGAAGTTGTAGGGATTATAGAACTATTTATCTCTACCATTTGTATTTCATATACCTTTGACTATTGGATGTTCTTGTAGGCACTATAGTATTGCCAGCCTAATCTCGGGAGTTGATAGGCTTGAAGTCATAAACAGAGCAATGCTTCAAGCAAAGCGACGAGCTCCTGGCAAATGCAGGAAAGTGCTGTTTGAAGGAATGCTTACGAGCCTGCTGCTGCCTTCCACCGCTCGGTCAGACTGCTATATCAAATCTTAGACTTAATTATAATATAATAAACACACAGAAATACAAGCCTTAGTTTCCGGATTTGACCATATTAAATGACCTATCATTTTGAAAACAAAACGTTCATCCTTTGTAATACGGAACTGTTCCGTATTTTATCGAACGGGGGGCATCCATAAGGCTAAATATTGCTGTTACATTGCACGGCCTTCAATGTTATGTCATAATTATGTAAAATTCTGGCAAATTAATTACGGCCTTTGTTAGGAAGAAATGGTCTTCACACAGTTTGCAACGAGCCAGGCGGCCTAAACTGCTGCATATATCCTGACTCTGCTTGCACAGAACGCAGGAGAAGTGACACAATTTCCCTAGTTAAAAGTAATTCATGTTAGCAGGTAATATTAATTAAATATGCAGGTTTAAAAATATACTTGTGTATTGATTTTAAAAGCATTGATGTTTATGGTTTTTCGCGAATGCGCTTGATAAATCATCACCCGTTTGTTGAAGTAGGCTGTGATTCAATGATGCATATAATCGATGTGGTGCTTGTTAATGTAACACAGGACAAGCTACATAACTACACATGTTCGACGATATTACTAGTTTAACTAGTGATTATGTTAAGTGTAATGTTAGCTAGCAACTTGCTGCACTCGCGTAACAGGTAGTCAGCCTGCCACGCAGTCTCCTCAGAGTTCAATGTAATCGGCCATATCGGTGTCCAAAAATGACGATTACCGACTGTTATAAAAACTTGAAATTGGCCCTAAATAATCGGCCATTCCGATTTAATCGGTCAACCTCTAATGACAATGCCACCAGCCATACTGCTCATATGTGTGATTTCCTGCAAGACAGGAATGTCTGTGTTTTGCCATGGCCCGCAAAAGCCCGGATTTCAATCCCATTGAGCATGACTGGGACCTGTTAGATCGAAGGGTTAGGGCCATACACCTCCCCAGAAATTTCTGGGATCTTGCAGGTACCTTTGTGGAAGAGTGGGGTAACCTCTCACAGCAAATCTGGTGCAGTCCATGAGGAGGAGATGCACTGCAGTACTTAATGCAGCTGGTGGCCACACCAGATACTGACTGTTACTTTTGATTTTGATTCCTCCCCCCTTTGTTCAGGGACATATTATTCCATTTCTGTTAGTCACATATCTGTGGAACTTGTTCAGTTTGTCTGTTGTTTAATCTTGTGTTCATACAAATATTTACACATGTTAAGTTTGCTGAAAATAAATGCAGTTGACAGTGAGGATGTTTCTTTTTTGGTGTGTGTGCACAACCGTTCAAGTGTTCGGTGTCACTTAGAAGTGTCTTTGTTTTAGAAAGAAAAGCAAAAATGGTCCATTTAAAAATAACGTTACATTTTATCAGAAATATGTTGTAAATTACTTGTTGCTGGGAATGGCTTTTTACATTATTTTTTTAATGGATGGCCCTTTATCAGCAACCATCACTCCTTTGTTCCAATGGCATGTTGTTACCTAATCCAAGTTTATCATTTTAAAAGCCGAATTGACCATTAGTAAACACTTTTGCAATTGTTAGCATAGCTGATTAAAGACGCAATTAAACTGGCCTTCTTTAGACTAGTTGAGCATCAGCATTTGTGAATTCGATTATGCTGGCCTTCTAGGCAGAGTTGCAAAGAAAAAGACATCTCATACTGACCAATAAAAAGAAAAGATTAAGTTGGACAAAAGACCACAGACACTGGACAGAGGAACTCTGCCTAGAAGGCCAGCATCCCGGAGTTGCCACTTCACTGTTGAAGCTGAGACTGGTGTTTTGCGGGTAAGTGACCCCAAACTTTTGAATGGTGGTATGCATGCATGCATACAGTGCCTTCGGAAAGTATTCAGACCCCTTGACTTTTTCCACACAAAATAATTATCTACACACACTATCCTATAATGACAAAACGAAAAAAGGTTTTTATAATAAACATTTTCTTATTTACGTAAGTATACAGACCCTTTGCTATGAGACTCAAAATTGAGCTCCATTGCATCCTGTTTCCATTGATTGTTGTTGATGTTTCTACAACTTGATTTACCACCTGTGGTAAATTCAATTGATTGGACAATATTTGAAAAGGCACACATAATCCTGTCTATAAAAGTTCCTACTGTTGACAGTGCATGTCAGAGCAATAACCAAGCCATGTGGTCGAAGGAATTGTCCGTAGAGCTCTGAGACAGGATTGTGTCGGCACAGATCTGGGAAAGGTTTCTGAAGCATTGAATGTCCCAAAGAACACACTGGCCTCCATCATTCTTAAATGGAATTAGTTTGGGACCCACCAAGACTCTTCCTAGAGCTGGCTGCCCGGCCAAACTGCGCAATCGGGGGAGAAGGGCCTTGGTCAGGGATTTAAAAAATACTTTGAAGACAAGTACACAACGCAGAGGACTAAAGGTTAAGAGGGAATTAAAGATGAATGGAAATGGTGTGTTTTTGTAATGGGGAATTAATGATCAAAGAGTCAGAGACATGGGAGGAATTTGTCTATACATTGAGCCTGAAATAGGATACTTGTTATTTGGGCATTGGTCCAGTTTTATTGCAAGGAATTCTAATTGGGCAACCACAGTCTAGGGTTGGGTTATAAAACTTCTTCTGTGGAGAGAATCACTGAGGACAGGGGAGAATGAACATCTTTCTCTCAGCGTAACATCTATGATTTTTGTCCTCATTGAATATACATATTTGTCTCCCACTGATTTGCTTTGGGGTCTGTGTTATTGAAGAGTAACATCAACTGCTAACAAGGAGGTGACCAAGAACCCGATGGTCACTCTAACAGAGGTCTAGAGTTCCTCTGTGGAGATGGGAGAACCTTCCATAATGACAACCATCTCTGCAGCACTCAACCAATCAGGCCTTTATGGTAGAGTGGCCAGATGGAAGCCACTCCTCAGTAAAATGCACATGACAGCCCACTTGGAGTTTGCCAAAAGGCATCTAAAGACTCTCAGACCATGAGAAACAAGATTATCTGGTTTGATGAAACCAAGATTGAAGTCTGTGACCTGAATGCCAAGCGTCACGCCTGGAGGAAACCTGGCACCATCCCTACGGTGACGCGTGGTGGCAGCATCATGCTGTGGGGATGTTTTTCAGTGGCTTGTACTGGAGACTCGGGTTCAGAGAGCTCCTGGATGAAAACCTGGAGTCCTTCCAACAGGACAATGACCCTAAGCACATAGCCAAGACAACGCTTAAGTGGCTTCGGGACAAGTCTCTGAATGTCCTTGATTCACCCGGACTTGAACCCAATCGAACATCTCTGGAAAGACCTGAAAATAGCTGTGCAGCATTGCACCCCGTTCAACTTGACAGAACTTTAGAGGATCTGCAGAGAAGAATGGGAGAAACTCCCCAAATACTGGTGTGCCAAGCTTGTAGCTTCATACCCAAGAATACTCTCAGCTGTGCTCCCTGCCAAAGATGCTTCACCAAAGTACTGAGTAAAAGGGTCTGAATACTTGTAAATGTGAAATTTCAGTTTTTTTTTTTATTTAATACGTTTGCCCAAAATAATTATTACCTGTTTTCGCTTTGACCTTTTTATGTGGTATTGTGAGAGAAACCAAATGATTTAGTCAATTTTAGAATAAGGCTGTAACATAATGAAATAGTCAAGGGGTCGAAATACTTTCCGAATGCACTGTATGCTGGTATACGCTTTCAGACTCTAAAACCATTTCTACACAATGTTTTCAGCATAGGGAAGCCTGATGAGGATAATTTACTTGTGAATGTTTGATAAATTCCTCTTTACCACTTAAGAGACCCCATTCGAGTATGACTGTCCCTGTGCTGTTGTGTTGTCAGGACCCTACGTGATGGCTTTGGGCCTGACGTCCCTGATGAGGGGGTGATGCTGTGCCTGTTGGAGGAGGAGCTGCGTGCCTACAAGGAGGTGGCAGGGGACAGCACTCAGGAGCGCTACAACACCCTGTGTGACTTGCTGGACATCTGCCACGAGGACAGCCACCACTCACACCTGCGTGCCGTCTACCTGTGTGAGATGGCCCAAGTGGTGTGCTTTCAGGATTTCAGTGAACAGACAGACTGGTAGGACAAAAGACGCTCTACTGTGGAATGGCAATACTACTGTAACTAACTTATTCTGCTTCAGATGGACTGATAGGAAACAAATACTACTCAACTGTGGAATGCCAATGCTATTAATATAACTTATACTGACGTGCTTTAGTAGTTCTTCAGCAGTTTATTTTTGTTGCGTTGCCATGGCAGCTCTGCCGTTGATTTTACCCACGAGGCCCTGAGACTGCTGGAGGAGGAGCCAGAGACGGAGGAGAATGCTGATAGGCTGAAGGATGACAAGGCCCACGCCTCTCTGTGGCTGTATGTCTGTACTCTGGAGAAGAACCTGCAGGAGGTGGGTGGTAATGTGTTTGAAGAGATTTAATTTCTCATTATTCATGACATCTAGATTTCACCCCGTTACATTTTAATCTTAAATTTGACATTGTAATTGCTAGCCTTTTGTTTTTTGTATATTCTCAGTTGAACAGATTACGTGTGGTTCTAGATGTTTTGATAGCCTGTTTATTGATTCGCTGCCATTTTTATATGAACCACTCTTCCATTGACCAGGCCATAGATAAGGAGAAGAGGCTGCTAAATGTGCGGCAGCAGGCAGGGGGCGACACCAACCCTGTGGAGACCAATGACCTAGATTACGAGGACAAGCAGAAGCAGCAGGACAGCAACCTGGTGTACGAGGGCCTGCGCTTCAATCTTGCTGCTGAGAGCAGTAAGGATCTTTCACTTCCCAATCATCCTTGTCCAGTAGAGCTCATTTAGATTGACGTTCACTGTATTCTTTACATTGTAAGTATTTGGCTCATACACCATGCAGTTAGAATCCACCACATGTACCTATGCTGGATTCCACTTCCCATAGTTGTCAGTGTATGAGTCTATATGGCAGGTTGCCCATTGCTGTTTCTCACTCAGTAACGAGTGAATTACTGAGTGTGTGTGTGTTTCTCTACTCAGAGTTGAGCCAACCTCTTGACAAGGCTCTTGGGGAGTGGGCCTCTCTACTGCAGAGGAACGAGCTGCCCTCTGTAAAGAACCCTAAACAGACCTGCACCTCCATCGCCCTCACTGCTGCCCTTTACAAACTCATGGGCAAGGTAACTACCACCTGAAGCTTCTACACACTGTAGTCCTTGACAGGGCTAGCTTCCTAGTATCTACTTCCTGTTCCAGCCCATATGACTGGCCCTTCATATATCCATCTTCCAGTGTTTTCCATTAACGCCAACTGTTGACTAATCAGCCTGTTCCCACAGTTGTGTGAAGTTGGCTGGATGTCCTTTTGGTGGTAGACCATTCTTGATACACATTGAAAACTGTTGTGTGAAAAACCCAGCGGTGTTGCAGTTCTTGACACACTCAAACCGGTGCGCTTAACACCTACTGCCATACTGTTTTAAAGGAACTTAAATCTTTTGTCTTGCCCATTCACCCTCTGAATGGCACACATACACAATCCATGTCACAAGGCTTAAAAATCCTTCTTTAACCTGTCTCCTTCCCTTCATCTACACTGATTTTGAAGTGGATTTAATGAGTGATATCAATAAGGGATCATAGCTTTCACCTGGTCAGTCTGTCACGGAAAAAGTAGGTGTTCCTAATGTTTTGTGCACTGTAATACTTCAGTCATTTGAAATGTTTTCAGTTTAACATTGAATTTACTTTTCAAGAGAATGTAGGCTATTTGTGATTTTTTTCTGTTTTAATAATACGTCATTTGAAGAAAAAACGTGGCAGTTCATATCTTGAAGTAAACTGTAAATAAGACTTTAATCTCACGAGAAAGGTTTGTCATCTCACTATGAAAATGATCCTGATCATATAGGCCTAGACCCAGAAGCCACCAAAATAGAGCTCCTTCGGCCAAATAGGTTTACCTCTGGGGGCGCCTGGCTGGCTACTTTTTCTATTTGACTGGCTACTCTACGTCATTTTGGAAAACACTTATCTTCCTCTCCTAGCCTCTGCAGGCCCTGGAGGCCTATCAGTTGGCTTCTGGCCTTTCCCGTCGCCTTGGTGATGCTCAAGGCCATGCCTCCTCCCTGTGCCACTCTGCCAGGCTGCTGCTGGAGCTGGGTGCCCCTGAAATGGCCCAGGTAACCCACCAGCTGATTAAATGTTTACGTTTGAAATTGTCAGCAGTAGGAACGTCATGTACTGAATGTTACCCTAAGATACTGTGCTCCTTTGTAATGTGTATGTTTATTGTTTTTAACGTTTCAATACTGTGTGTTTTAGGCCCAGCTGGAGGAAGCAGAGAATTGTCTGACCCCCGATCCCAACACCGGGGGCCCCTCCCTTCTCTTTGTGCTGGCCAAACTGCTGAGGGCTCAGCTCTGCTACAGCAAAGGACAGGTAACACACAGAGTATTGGCCACATTACAGAGGGAGCTCACAAAGTGACAGCACAAGTGTTGCTACCATCTGAGTCTACCCTAAGCCTTTTTTGTCAATAGTCATCTGTAAACTCTATCCCCTTCTCTCTATATCTCCACAGGTGGCACAGGGTGTGCCTTACCTATGTGAGGTTCTGAAAGAGGTGGGAGAGCAAAGGCACTCTAAGAGCTGGTACCTGCTGCGTGCACGGGCACTACAGACCAGTAGTGCATACCTGAGTCTGGACACAGCCGCACTGCCACCGGCACTGCGCCAACGCATCACCCAACATGGTCTGCACCCTTTACTAATCTAGAGTCTAGACCCTTCAAACTCTGGACCTCAAAGCCAGTTCCACTGCATTTGTTCATTGTTCCCCTATAATCAGGGCTGATTTAGACCTGGGACACCAGATGTGTGTGCAGTTAATTATCACGTAGAACAAAAAAACAGCAGGCTCTGGACCTCGTAGCGTCGACTGATAGATGGCATGTCACGTTTTCATTTGTAAATGTCACTGTTCTTTGGGCACTACAGGCACTACGTTTAGCTGTTTGTCATGTTAGTGTGTGACCCCGTACATTGACTCGGTACCGGAAACCTTGTATATAGCCTCGTTATATTATGTCATTTTATTGTTACTTTATATTTTCTTCACTCTATTTCTCAAACTGCATTTTTGGTTAAGGGCTTGTAAGTAAACATTTCACGGTATGGTCTACCTACACCTGTTGTATTTTGCGCCTGTGACAAATAAAATTGGATTTGACTGTGTGTTGCAGGGCTGAAGACCCCAGACACTGCCCTGTATGAGAGCCTGAAGCTTCTGTGTAGTTTGCTGGTGACTCTGGTGGGAAACGGCCTGTATGGAGCCTGCAGCAGCACTGACAAACGCTTCATAGACCAAGGTACTGTTCGGCTGGCACTTCCACTTGTTCTGAAGGATTAAACATTTTTCTCAGTGGGCCTCGAGCTTTTGATAGTTGCCTAAATTAATGTTTTTAATGGTGAACAAGCGTTGCGCTTTTTCAAAGATTATCACATTTTTGGGGAGTTGCACCTTGACTTGCGTTGATTGTGTTCCCTCCACTTCTTGCCATCAGTGGCCTTATAGCCGTTTGGTGTCAAATCAACATGACCCAGGTAAAGCTGTAAGACTGGTCTACTCGTGTCTTTGTACTTTTCCCACACGCCCACCATAACCTACCAATTCAGCCCCCATCTGAGGTAGATGCCATTCTATCGTCTTTGACCTTTGACCCTCCTCTCCAAGGTGATGATCTGGTGTTAAAGTGGCAGTTGCTGTCTGAGCTGCTGGGCTGTTCTGTGAGAATGGTGTCGGTGAGGAGCAGCAGTGGAGCCGTCCATGAGGCCAAGCTCCAGTGTCTAGAGGCCCTCAAACTGGCCACCAAGCTGCAAACTCTCAGCCAGTAAGTGTCTCTCTACTTCCTCCACTACAGGAGGAGTTCTCAAAAGTTCTAAGAAATAATTGAGGCCTATCCATGTTGTCATTTTTATTTTATTTTTTATCATCACTGTATGTCTAATAAATAAATGTTTGTTTATTTAGTGACAATAACTCTAAAATGTTTTTAAAAAGAATTTAATTCCCTGAACCTCCAGTATTGATTGTGTAGGCGTTAGGAAACAAATCTGAAGATATTTCCATACTCAGCCCTAATTGGTTTATAGGATGGCGTTTGAGCCCACCACCTTACCCAGACAAACAGTCATTGGTCTATTATCAGATCATGATGTGGGATCTGATATGTTCCATCCCACCTGAACAGGGTAAAATTCCAGGAATTTTTTCAAACCGCTCTTACACAAAAAGGCATTATTGTATTTTTCATAACTTCAGTGTTATTTTGACCTCTTGTATGTGCATAATATACAATACATTTTGGGTGTTTCAGAAACTCCTATTGTGTGTGTTTGTAGGTGTGCCGAGCTGTTGGTGATAAAGGCTGAGCTGGAGCTGATGAAGGGGGAGAGGGAGGAGTGTGGCTTTGACTTGGACAAAGTCAGGAACCTGCTGGAACTCTGCACTGGTACAACTTTACTTACATATTCCAATGACTGTTAATTATACATAATGTTGGTGGAAGTGTTTGAGTCTTGCTGCCATTCTTTGTAACAATACCACTGTCAACCCTCTTCTGGACTCCTCTAGACTTTACTAATGGGGCGCAGAAGGCAGAGGTGAGGATCCAACCGAGGAAAGGCCGTCCGGCTCCAAAGCCAGAGTCTCCCCTTCCCAGTGGTGAGGAGGACTGTAAGGCCTTCCTGAGCACCCGCTGGTTCCCCAAGGAACCCATCGAGCGGGACCTAGCCAGCTCCCCTCCCCTCAAAGCCAGGGCCCAGCGCTTGCTCTCTTCCCTGGACCATGTGGCTGACTGCCAATGCCCCTGCTGCTCTGAGCCCAGCCTGGGAAGGGTGACTGCTCGTTGGGCCACCACACAGGCCGACCTGGCCCTCCAGCTAAGCCCCACTGAGGTCCGAGCCAGTCGTAACCTCCACCTGGCCGCTCTGGCTCGCTGCAAGAGCATCACTGTCAAGTTGGCCACCAAACTGACCAAGCTCTTCCCCCTCAAGACCCTCCCACCCAAACCCTGTTTGCTCCAGGATCTAGTGGCACGGGTGTACCTGCGCATTGCCATGTCGGGTCTGGAGCTAAGGATGGGGAAGGCTGCAGATACCTGGAAAGTCCTAGAGGCTGGTTTGGCGTTTGTGGCCTCCAAGCCCTCTCCGGAGCTGGGGCCCTTGAGGGCCAGGCTTCTGGGGGCCAAAGCCCAGGTCTCCTGTCTGGCCCTGGCCACCCAGAGAGACTGCCCCCCTGAGGAGCTTTTTTCTGCAGCCTGGGCCTGGAACCCTCCACCCAAAGGAGCTGTGGAGGTGGACCACAAGCCTAAAACACTACCCCCACCTCCAACCCCACTTAAGAAGTCCAAAGACCCAGTGGTCACAGCTGCTAAAGCTAAAGACACCAAGAAGACCAAAGACCACATCCCCAAGATCAAAGTGAGTTTCTCCTCCAAGGGCCAAATGTCTCTGGTCCCCAAAACACCTGTGGTGGTCAAACAATCCAGGGCCAAGTTGTCTGTGGGGGAGCTCAAAACATTTGAATTCAACACAGAGGTGCCCACAGTGGCATGCACCCCCGTCCAGAGGGTCAAGGCTCCCTCCTCTGCTAGGCGAGGAGCAGCCAAGATCTCCGCTAATCTGCCCTTCCAGGTCTATGAGGAGCTGTCACCATCTCAGGATAAACCACAGCCTGTACCTGCAGCCCCCAAACGCACCAAGAAATCTCGCTTTAAGGTACAAATAGGGGACAGGCTGCAAGACCAGATTATTCGTATCTATAGTTATAATGAATGGATTGTATGCACGGATGAAAATTGATATGGCGATGTACTTATTAGTGTGGGTGTTGGCCATAGAGGGTGCAGCCAGGTACTAATTTTTGTCTCCTGGTATAGGTGGAGTTCAGTGATGAGAGTGACACTGAATCCAACCCCAAAGTGGAGCTCAAAGAGAAACCTGTGGTCTCCAAAAAGCGCATCACCTCCACCAGGACACTCGGTGCCCCAAAAGAAGTCTCAGCCCCTGACCCCCCTACAGCGAAGGCCCCTCCTAAGAGGGGCAGGAAGAAGGACGCTGCCGCCCCCCTCTCTTGCACCTCCTCTGAGGACGAGCTGGTCGCCTCTGTGTCATCCTCCTCCCACTCTGCCCCGGCCAGGAGAGGCAGACCCAGAAGACAACAGCCTGGGACAGGGGGACACAGTGAGGCGCCAGAGAGGATGAGGACCATTGAAGAGGAGATGGATGGACTTAATATGGACTCCAGTATCGAGGAGCTGAGGGCGTCAGACACCGAGACTGAGGAGACTGGTGCAGCCAGTAAGAGTATTTCATGTTGCTCGTATACTCCATAGACTAGAATTGCCTGCATTCGCATGCAGTGGGCATCCAAGTCAGGCTCTAAGGAATAGGGACTTGTATTCTATTGTAATTCAATAACTTTTTAACCAATGGTATTTTGCTTATTCTCTGTCTACAGGCATGGTGTTGGACGGCCCAGACACAGACTTTGAGGTCCTGAGGAGAGACTTGTGTGGTGATAGACAGCGAGACTGTCTGTCTGAGCTGAGGCGTGAGGGTCACCCAGGAGGGGCCCTGCAAGCCCAGGCCCAACTCCCTCACTCTAACACTGGGCCTGGTGAGGCTGCTGGCTGCACATTGTACAGTGACAATGAACATGGTTTTAGGGTGAATAGAAGTGCTCAGTTTGAACCTAACCCTCTTTCCCTTGTTCTACTCACTCTGTTCTCTCCATAGACGGTCTCTCTGTGGAGGCAGTGCAGTCTTTGCTTCGCTCCGCCTGGTTGGCCCTGCAGCATTTCCCCCCGCCCACCCTCTACCCCCGCCTCTGTGGCCTGCTGGCCCTGTCGCTGGGGCAAAAGGATTCTGTCACTACGGCGATGCTCCACGTCCAATCCCTGGGTGTGACCTCCCGCCATCACGTGACACGGCACCTGGCCAATCGCCTCAAGTAAGTCATCATACTTTCTCTGGATCAGGCTGAAAACAACCCCTAGGTTACCCCTACTATATTCACAGATCTGAAGGAACTGGATACATGTGGGTCTAAACCTATAGGAGGCTAGGTGGAGAAATCAACATGTTGCTCACATCATTCTGTCCCCCCCTTTCAATCCTGTGTGCTTAATGATGAAATGATTCCTTTGCTGTGTCCCTCCTGTAGAAAGCTGAAGAAGAGTTCATCTGAGCTGGCAGACAGACTGGGTTCTCTGAGTCTAGAGGAGCCCTCGAGCCAGACTGGGAACCCTATAGAACAGAGGCTGTCTCAGCTAGAGAAAATCTTCTCCTTCCCCACAGCTGAGCCCTCTGTCTTCCCACAGCAACACTGCCAACAGTTCATCACACAACTGCAAGACCTCCCCACCGGTACCACAGGCAGATTTCAATGTTTTATTGTAGCAAGAAAAAATATTATTAATTTATTTCAGTTAAATAACATTGGTTATCAGGGTTAACTCAGTATTTTGTGATGGAAATTAAATTGTATTTTGAAAAGTGGCAATATACTCCCTATTAGGATTTTTTCGTGCTGGAAGATTAAATGTAATTGACCATAACCCTGAAGTCCATAGCCTGTGCATTAGATGTACTGCAATGGATGTATGGTGTTTTTCTAGTGGCAACAGTGATGTGGTGATACTTTGTCCCCTCTTTAGGGGTGACTGTATGTGTGCTGTCTGTGCTGGGGGTGCACCCAGGGGAAATGGGGGACACCGTCCTGCTGTCCCGGCTGGAGAGGGACTCCGATCCCGTCACCATCCGCATCCCCACGGCCCAGCGAGAGGTTGGGTACCCACCCACCCCCCAAGCACACATATATTTCTATTATCCTTGTATTCTCTCACACTCTATTTCTCTCTCCTCTTGCTCTCTAAACCTTTTCTAATTTTCTCAACCTGGGTTCCTACACAGTATATTTAAACGCATGCATTGTGAGTGACTTCTGTCTTCCCTGTGTATCATCAGCACCCTATGAGCTGGCTGGTGCAGGAGATGGACAGTGTTCAGAAGGAGCAGAAGGCTGTGAACTGTGTGTCGGAGAAGGTCAAGTGGTGGGAGGGGAGGAGGGCCCTGGACACACGCATGGAGGTAAGACTGGTGGGAAGGAAAGTACATCTGGGTTTGGGTGAAAAGAGAACCTCTCATTTTACATGATATGTTGCTGCAAGAAGCATATTCATTCCAAAACATATGTTGAAGGTATGCTTATACTGTAGGTAAGATTGAAGGTGATTATGATAAATAAAGTAAATGCAAAATGGTGTGGTATTGATTACAACATCTCTTTTTGGTATGTCCCTAAACATCACTTTCTCTCGCTCTCCCTCACTTTCTCTCGCTTTCCTCAGAGGCTGCTGGAGGAGATGGAGGGTTTGCTGGGCTGCTGGCGAGGGCTCCTCCTACCCCTGACCTCTGACCCTGAGCTGTCTGTCCAGGCCAAGCACCTCCAGAAGACCCTCGCTGCCTGGGGGGCACAGACCTCAGAGGAGATGTTGAAGGTGCTGCTTCCACATGCCTTCCCATGTATATAATAGATATCACATTTGTCTATAAAGCCCTTTTTACAACAGCAGTTGTCAGTGTTTTCACCATAACCAGGCCATGACTCCAAAGAGCATGCAGAGGCACATTGGCCAGGAAGTACTAAAATAACTTATTTTAACCCTGTGTGTTCCAGGCTGTGCTGTCTGCCTCTCCTCTGCTTTCCCAGTCCCAGCTGCAGTGTTTTGCCCAGGGAGTGTGTGTAGAGAAGGGGAAGCAGTGTGTGGACCTTCTGCACACCGCTGCGGCTGTACTGGCAGAGAGGCCCGAGCCAGAAGGCCACGTGGTGCTCATCTTGGACAAGGTTGGTTTCTCTCGCACTAGTCTTTGCACACAAACACTTTCTCCCCACTCTATCCAACACTCAAATCGACTCGTGTGCCATGCAAGATCAACGTACAAAGCAAAACAATGCACACTCTTTGTGTAGAGGAGGATTGGGGAGAGTCTTGCATAACGTGAACACATTGCCTGTGAGTGTGACTCTTGTGGTAAAGCCAGGTGTAATGTTGGTCTTGTCCTCTCCTGCAGTACCTCCAGAAGTTGCCATGGGAGAGCATCTCCTGCCTCAGGCCTTGCTCTGTCACCCGCATGCCCTCTCTACACTCACTGCTGGGCCATTGTGCTCTAAAAGAGGTCAGACCACACACCCATTTGGCCCAAATTTATTCCACAAAGATTAGTTGTTAAAGTTGAATACTGATGTCTGCATGTCTCTCCTGGCCCTCAGTCTGACCTGGGTGGTGTCCTGAATGGAGGTGTGGACCCTAAGAAGGTGTTCTACGTGCTCAACCCTGACGCCAACCTGGGAGACACAGAGGAACGTTTCAAACAGTCGTTCACCAGGTGAGTGCTGCACCAACGACACTGTTTGAGGGCTTTAATTGTCTTCCTCGTCTGTGTCCTTTAGAATTTGATGAATCTCTGACTCTCGCTCTGTCTGTCCTAAGTGAACAACATTGGCAGGGTGTGTGCGGTGTGGCTCCTGACCCAGATCAACTGCAAGATGCAGTAACTGCCAAAGACCTCTACATGTGAGTCTAGAAGGAAGTGAAGTGTCCTGTTACGGAGAAGATATATTAGTTATGGTTCACCTGTATGACAGCAAAGCATACCCTACCAACATGCCTTTAGGCTTAGTTGTCAATGAATTGCCTTATTACACAAACAAATGTAGTTTAACATGAAGTTTGACTGTCTTTAGTGTGTGTTGTCCACTTGTCTTGCGTTATGCTAGCTGTGAGATGCTTTGAATTGGTGTCACAAATCACCAGATCTTCACTTGTTTCTGATTACTTGGGTGCTGAAGAGTCTGGCTCACATGCCTCTCACTGTCTCTGTAGTTACGTGGGTCATGGGGCGGGAGCGCGGTTCCTGGATGGGCAGAGGATCCTGAAGAAGGAGATGAGAGCTGCCACCCTGCTCTTTGGTTGCAGCAGCGCTGCTCTGGCTGTACGAGGGGAGCTGGAGGGGACAGGAATCATCCTCAACTACCTCATGGCTGGCTGGTAAGACTGGTGCACACACACCTGTAAAGATTGAGACACCATGCTTTCTTCATCTTTTTTTGTTGTTGAAATAAATGCAAATGTTAGATGCTGTAAGGGCATTTCATGTGTTCTGTTTTACTGCCATACACTGACTAAAAGTCCTAGATTAACTTGCCTGTCTGTTTGATTTTTGCCTGTGTGATTTTGACATGTATATCATGCCTATCTGTCTCTTCTCTGGCCTGCAGCCCATTGATTCTGGGGAATCTGTGGGATGTGACGGATCGGGACATTGACCGCTTCACCAAGGCTCTGCTGGAGTCCTGGCTGTCTGCAGGTCCTGGGGCTCCACTCCTGGACCACATGGCCCTGTCTCGCCAGGCCACACACCTCAAACACCTCATAGGAGCAGCACCCGTGGTCTACGGCCTCCCCATCCATCTGCGCTAGGATAAGCGGACATCTTGCCAAACACACACAAAGCCATTGATCCCCAACACATGAATTGGATATGATTTTAAACTTGGCTGTATTATCTGCTTCACAGGGCTGCTGCCTTAAATGTCAACTAATGTTGGTGATCCTTTATTTTTTTTATTTTGGATATGGTGAATCGTTTTAGATATATATTAATTAATGCATTGTGTACATGAATGTATTAAGTCATGCTTGTCAATAAAATTAACTATTTGCCAAACAATCCCTGTGCTTTGGTGTTGAAAGGAATTGCATGTATGCTCCAGCTCGGTAGGGGGCAGTATGGCACATCTTCACCTTTGTAATGGAAAGGGCGTTTTCTCAACCTGGAAATACTTGTACTGGAAGGGTCATTTCTCACATTTTCTAACATGGCGGTGAATCTGACAGAGCTTTCTCTTCCTCAGTTGGAGGGACTAAAGACTCAACTTGAGCAGGTAACACGGCGATATTGACTCTTTCTAGTCGTAGTTGAAATGTAACCTCAAGCTAGGGACATTTTCTATTAGCCCAAGTGTTTCCTTGTCCCAGCCCAGCTGATGAGCTTGCTAGCTAGCCAGTCATGCCATCTGAGTTACGTTAGCGGTTCCATATGTAGTTTTTTTTTGTGGTGCTTAATTTACTTACCTACTGCAGTGCTTAATTTGAGCAGGATCCGGCATCTCTCCGTTTTGTACCTCTCACTTTTTGCAATGTAAGAATTATAATGCGATCTAAGTTAATTCGAGTACGTTATTTGTTAATTATCCTGCACCAACAAAAAAACAATGTGAAAAGTACAATTTCAGCTCCGGCCTAATATTCTAAGAATTGATTCGGTTTGGGCCGGCCCCGGTTTCTGGTTTGCGCAACATTGTACAGCCAACACGTGGCTGTAACTCATAACTAGAGTTAGATTTTTATATATATATGTGTATATATATCTGCACTGATGGACATGAGTTGCAGCCTGCAACTCATCTCTCCAGCTTTGCACTTCATTTACAGTGCAATCGGAAAGTATTCAGGCCCCGTTGAATGTTTTCACATTACACGTCACAGCCTTACTATAAAATGGATCAAATTAAATCTAACTCGATCTACACACATTACACCATAATGACAATGCGAAAAAGTTTAGAAAAAATAGATACCTTATTTACATAAAGCATTCAGACCCTTTGCAAACTCGGGTGCATCCTATTTCCATTGATCATCCTTGAGCTGTTTCTACAACTTGGAGTCCACATGTGGTATATTCAATTGATTGGACATGATTCGGAAAGGCACACCGGTCTATATAGGGTCCCACAGTTGCCTGTGCATGTTAGCGCAAAAACCAAGCCATGAGGATGAAGGAATTGTCCATAGAGCTCCAACACAGGATTGTGTCATGGCACAGATCTGGGGAAGGGTACCAAAACATTTCAACATTGATGGTCCCCAAGAACACAGTGCCTCCATCATTCTTAAATGGAAGAAGTTTGGAACCACCAAGACTTCCTGGAGCTGGCCAAACTGAGAAATTGGGGGAGAAGGGCCTTAAGAACCCAATGCACACTCATCTGGTCTGATAAAACCAAGATTGAACTCTGGCCTGGATGCCAATTGTGACATCTGGCAGAAACCTGGAACCATCCCTACGTGAAGCATGGCGGTGGCAGCATAATGCTGTGGGGATGTTTTTCAGCAGCAGGGATTGGGAGACTAGTCAGGATCGAGGGAAAGATGAACAGAGCAAAGTACAGAGATCCTTGATGAAAACCTGCTCCAAAGCGCTCAGAAACTTAGTCTGGAGCGAAGGTTCACCTTCCAACAGAACGACAACCCTAAGCACACAGCCAAGACAACTCGGGGGTGGCTTCGGGACAAGTCTCTGAATGTCCTTGAGTGGCCCAGCCAGAGACTTGAATCCAATCATATACATGTAAGCCAAGCTTGTAGCATCATACTTGACTCTGTAATCGCTGCCAAAGGTGCATCAACAAAGTACTGAGTAAAGGGTCTGAATACTTATGTAAATGTTTTCTTTTTTTCTATTTTTATACATTTGCACACATTTCTAGAAACCTGTTTTTGCTTCGTCATTATGGGTTATTGTGTAGATGAGTGGGGGGAAGAAACATTTTAATCAATTTTCGAATAAGGCTGTAATGTAACAAAATGTGGAAAAAGTCAAGGGGTCTGAATACTTTGCGTATGCACTGTATTTTCTTATAGAATCATTCCCGCGCAAAGAGTCCTGGAGGAGCTGCAACACCCTTGATTCATTTAAATACATTTGCCAATGTTATAGGCTACTGCTGTGTTCATAAATAAAATAATTCAGAAAGCCTACTATACCCTGAAGGCCAATAATTTAGCCACAAAGGATCAATAGCTTCTTAAAAAAAATAGCCTAGTTGTGAATTGTAGCCCAATAACAAGGAATAGCCTAGTCAGGAACGTGTGGCAAATCTGTCAGTGAAAAAAAAGAATGTATACAAAACAGGCATTTCGCAGTATTTCAAATACAATCGAAGGGGAAAGGTTGGAGAGTAAATGGCTCCTGCAGAAAAAAGAAGACCATCTATGTTGTAGGCTACCAAAATATTTGATCAACTTTCAAATATTGTTTTACAAAAGAGGGAGGCCATCACCAGCAAGTGAGCTGCGCATCATTGGGCAAGTCAGTGAAACTGAAAGCATTTTTACGACTAATTTCCTCCTTACATCGTAGCCTACAATATGTCTCCACACACCTAGACCAAGGTTATTGATGGATTCAAGACACAGTAGTTTTTATTAATCTAATTTTGTCAGTGTCAAATTAGCCTGCCATTTCAATTATTTGTGTGGTATTAAAAAATATTATACCAAAGTCTCCAGTCATGTAAAATGACGAAGAATTGCTTGAAATGCGTTTATAAAGAAGCAATATTTTTCCTGGACCCTAGGCTACTAAAAATGTTCCCAATGTGTGTAAATTCTGTAAGTGCCTCTACTGCTCTATGCCACTACGCAAATGCGATGATATGCATGCAATGCTTTATTATAAAGGTCCTTTTTTTGTGTGCTTTCTGGTACCTCAGAACTCCCCCGGGTCAACCCCCTCTCTCGCTCACTTTTTGTTCTGGTACATCTCGATTTACAAATTAAGCGCTGCCTACTAGAAAATACTAGCCTGCCTGGTCTTATGTAGTGCCTGCCACATTTTACGAGAAGTGTTCATAATGTAAATAAGTTGTCTCCATTTATTGCCAGCATGCTTGCTGCTCTGGTAGCCAGTTTGCAGCACAACGCTTGCTAATAATAATGTTTTGAAACGCTGTCAACTAGTGTCCATTCATTAGGAAACAAACTTAGCATGATCTCAGCTTCCACATTCAGTTTATTTCAGGCCAGTATTCGTATAAGTATTCAATGCAATATATTTGGGCCAGGCGTACTTAGTTCATCAATGGTCATTAATGAAATTACTGCAAAGAATGGGTCTGGTGTCTGTCTGATAAGTTGGATCATCAACTGGTTCTTCCATGTTTTGCAGGAGACAGAGTTTTTGACCTCTTCTATAGGTCAGCTCAAAGTTGTCCAGACGAAATATGTAGAAGCTAAGGACAGTTTAAGTGTCCTCAACAAAAACAATGCAGGTGAGCTGCTCAAACTACGTTGGTTTGTAATGGACTTTTTTTGTAACTTTATATGCATTCTATGCCTTTTGTTTTCTATGGAAGCTTTTATAGATACAAAAATCAATTGATTGAAATTATCTTTGCAGATCTCATTCCACATTAGTGTTTGAAAGTATGATACACTTAAATTGTTAACTTACATTTTACCTTTATTTTTTCTGGTCCTCTTTTTAGGAAAAGAATTGCTGGTGCCCCTCACAAGCTCTGTATCCTTATGTTACTGATCGGGCGATGCCAAAAAACAAGGGTTTCATTAGACTTTTTCATTACTCTACAAACATACCAGGAAACACATTCTCACATTCAACATACTTGAGGACTAATTTGAGATTGATTGAAAGTGCATTGTTAAATACAGTTTGAATGTAAATGGGACCACAGCACCTTCTCTGTCATTATATTGTTGCAACCTTAACCCAGTGTTTCTTAATCCTAGTCCTGGGGACCCGAATGTGGTGCATATTTAAGTTTTTTCCTTAACACTACACACCTGATCCAAATAATAATCTTATTATCAAGCCATTGGTACTGGGTCTGAGTGGAATCGGTTGTATAGTGTATAATTTGCACCCTTTGGTTACCCAGGACCGGGTTTAAGAAACTGCACTTAACCCAATACCAAGTCCCTCTGTGGCGATGTTTTCCATTAACTGTAAAGCATAGCCACATACATAGAAAAAAAACTAAAAGTCCCTCGTCTGTCACAAATGTTGAATAAAATTATATTTGAACTTACTCTGCCCGACTGTCCGTGGGGTTGATCCTTCAGTGGGCTGAAATGTTTGTCAAAATAGGAAAATATTATTAAACAGACAAGACAAGTGCATGCATGCAAACTAACCGAAGTCTTGCAGGTGTTAACATGGTTTTGCTCATGTGCCAGGTGATGGATATTTCAATGGCAGTACCAGCACTCTAAAAAGTTGGGTAAATAATAGTTTCCTGTGAAAATTGTATACAATTTGGACCCATTGAAAGACCAACCACACAGACAACCGGTAGAGTAAGTTCAAATGTAATTTTATTCAACATTCTGGCTGGTAAAGAACTTTGACTGTATACCATGAATTGGTATCACAGTCTGACTTTTCTTAGGAAACCCAATCCCAAACGACCACGTCGAGATGTTTGGGGCCTCTTGGTGTAACAGTTAAGGTGTTGGCTTGACAGAATCAAATCAAATGTATTTATATAGCCCTTCGTATATCAGCTGATATCTCAAAGTGCTGTACAGAAACCCAGCCTAAAACCCCAAACAGCAAGCAATGCAAGTGTAGAAGCACGGTGGTTAGGAAAAACTCCCTAGAAAGGCCAAAACCTAGGAAGAAACCTAGAGAGGAACCAGGCTATGTGGGGTGGCCAGTCCTCTTCTGGCTGTGCCGGGTGGAGATTATAACAGAATATGGCCAAGATGTTCAAATGTTCATAAATTACCAGCATGGTCGAATAATAATAAGGCAGAACAGTTGAAACTGGAGCAGCAGCACGGCCAGGTGGACTGGGGACAGCAAGGATTCATCATGTCAGGTAGTCCTGGGGCATGGTCCTAGGGCTCAGGTCCTCCGAGAAAGAGAGAGAGAAGGAGAGAATTAGAGAACGTACACTTAGATTCACACAGGACACCGGATTGGACAGGAGAAGTACTCCAGATATAACAAACAGACCCAGCCCCCCGACACATAAACTACTGCAGCTTAAATACTGGAGGCTGAGACAGGAGGGGTCAGGAGACACTGTGGCCCCATCCGAGGACACCCCCGGACAGGGCCAAACAGGAAGGATATAACCCCACCCACTTTGCCAAAGCACAGCCCCCACACCACTAGAGGGATATCTTCAACCACCAACATACCATCCTGAGACAAGGCTGAGTATAGCCCACAAAGATCTCCGCCATGGCACAACCCAGGGGGGGGCGCCAACCCAGACAGGATGATCACATCAGTGAATCAACCCACTCAGGTGACGCACCCCTTCCAGGGACGGCATGAGAGAGCCCCAGCAAGCCAGTGACTCAGCCCCTGTAATAGGGTTAGAGGCAGAGAATCCCAGTGGAAAGAGGGGAACCGGCCAGGCAGAGACAGCAAGGGCGGTTCGTTGCTCCAGAGCCTTTCCGTTCACCTTCCCACTCCTGGGCCAGACGACACTCAATCATATGACCCACTGAAGAGATGAGTCTTCAGTAAAGACTTAAAGGTTGAGACCGAGTTTGCGTCTCTGACATGGGTAGGCAGACTGTTCCATAAAAATGGAGCTCTATAGTAGAAAGCCATGCCTCCAGCTGTTTGCTTAGAAATTCTAGGGACAATTAGGAGGCCTGCGTCTTGTGACCGTAGCGTAGGTGTAGGTATGTACGGCAGGACCAAATCAGAGAGATAGGTAGGAGCAAGCCCATGTAATGCTTTGTAGGTTAGCAGTAAAACCTTGAAATCAGCCCTTGCTTTGACAGGAAGCCAGTGTAGGGAGGCTAGCACTGGAGTAATATGATAAATTTTTCTGGTTCTAGTCAGGATTCTAGCAACCGTATTTAGCACTAACTGAAGTTTATTTAGTGCTTTATCCGGGTAGCCGGAAAGTAGAGCATTGCAGTAGTCTAACCTAGAAGTGACAAAATCGTGGATTAATTTTTCTGCATCATTTTTGGACAGAAAGTTTCTGATTTTTGCTGGGAACCAGGTCCCGTTCGTGGCTACGCTCCGAATTCACTACATTTGTGTAAGAGGTGGGATGGTGCCTGTGAGGCCACTGGGTAGACATGTATACATGAGGGACTTGGTATAGAGAAGTGTGGGGACATGCTCTCCCGAAGTTTGGGGGTAGTGTAGCGACCTTAACCCAACACTTAGTGACCTCGTCAAGAGGTTTCGATTTCTTGACATAGCTGTTAAGGTGTTGGCTTGACAGTTTCTGGACCAGTGTTTGAGTCTTTGGGGGGGGGGGGGGCTACCTCCAGAATTCGCTATAATATCTTCAGTATGCTTTACATTTACATTTAAGTCATTTAGCAGACACTCTTATCCAGAGCGACTTACAAATTTAATTTATTAGTATTGTTGTTGAAGTTTCCTGTTGTGTTTCTTAACATCACTTGCTATTAGATGTACGTCCCTGGAACACTTGATGACGTGGAACATGTCTTAGTGGATGTGGGGACAGGATACTACGTTGAAAAGGTGGGCAGAAAAGTAATTGATAATATCCTTCATTGTACAGTCGACTCGTGATTTGCAGTTTGGGTAAGTACTCTGTTTATAGTTTTCCAGTCCCAATTCAATTTGTTTCCATTTAATTGCTCTGTCTGGGCAAGTGTCATGGAAAATGTATGGAGTAAAAAGTACATTTATTTTCTTTAGGAATGTAGTGAAGTAAAAGTTGTCAAATAGTAAAGTACAGATACCAAAAAAATTACTTAAGTATTTAACACCACTAAGTACATTTTAATTGTATGTTAGTACAAATATTTGGACATCTGAGTTTGAGCCTCATTTCAACTATCTCTGCAGAATGTCAATGATACAAAGGAGTTTTTCAAGCGCAAAATAGACTTCCTCACCAAGCAGATAGAGAAGATTCAGCCGGCTCTGCAGGAGAAATATGGCATGAAACAAGGTAACACACACAAGTTTGTATTATATTAAGTATTTATGTTAAATGCAATAAAACCTTACTTGTATAGTTTATGTTGGTCATTCCTTCCTGTCTTTGTTCTGTTTTCTAGCTGTGATTGAGGTGATGAACATTAAGATCCAACAGCTTCAGAGTCAACAAGCGTCACAGTCGGGGACCACCAAAGCCTAACCAGTTGAAGATGGGGCTTACACCAGTCTGCTTTGGTTCTTCATGATTGGGGGGGGGTTGAGTTACTGAAAACAAATTCTGCATGAGCTGTTAATGGGTTGAGCCAAGATAAAACTGGGCAAAAGACAAAAATGTAGTCTACAATGCAGAACCTAAATTTGTGCTGCCAACACTACAATGGTGAAGGGCAGCCAATGTTAATGTTGTAACAAACTCTCCTGGAAAATGTGAGTCTTTATTTTTGATTCAGTTTACGTTCATTAGCCGGGTTGCAGAAATATAACTGAAATGTAGGTATTTATTTGTGTACCTTATGTTCTGTGTAGCAGTTTTTGATGCTTGTGTTGCTATAGCAATAGTTAATTTGAATAATAAAATAGGCTCCTCTGGTCATTGTCTCAGATTATAATTTTTGTTGACATGAAGTCTGTAACAAATATTTTGAATGGAGAAAAACATTTGTGCCATCCTATATTACACGTGTCTTTCAGATTTTGCTCAATGACTATGGTTCACTGAAACACAGTGCTTAATTTGCAAATCGCAAGGTGCGGGTGACCTGCGGAGTTCTGAGGTACCTGAACGCATTAGCTTCTTTTTTAAAACCTTTATTATAAAGCATTCAATATATATCATCGCATTTGCGTTGTGGCATAGAGCAGTAAAGAGGCACTTACAGAATTTACACACATTGTGGCCGAAAATTGTAGCCTGGGGTCAGAGGAAAATATTGGCTTTTATAAACTAATTTCATGCAATTCTACGTCATTTTACATGAATGAAGGTTTTGGTGTATTTTTTATTTATTTTAAACATCACACAAATAATTGGAATGGCAGGCTACTTTGACACTGAGATCAATAGAAACGACCTTGTCTTGAATCCATCAATAGCCTAGGTATGTGGAGACATATTTTAGGCTACGGTGGAAATGATAGTCCTGAAAATGATTTTCAGTTTCACTGACTCGCCCAATTATGCGCAGCTCACCCGCTGGTGATGGCGGATAGGCTTTTAGCACAAATGTTTCTCTTGTAAAACAATATTTGGAAGTTGATCGAATATTTTGGTAGCCTACAGAGATGAGAGTTGCAGGCTCATGTCGATCAGTGCGGGTCGAGACATGTTTTATGATATCTCATTCTGCTGTGAGAGATACTGGCGCGCTTCTCACACAGCCACCACCAAACAAAGGTTACAATGTTGCGCTAACCATAAACCCGGGCCAGCCCAACCCAAGCAACTTTTAGAATATCAGGTCCGGGCTGAAAATCTACTTTTTCACATTACGTTTTTTTGTGGGGGCAGGATAATTAACGAGAAAGCAACGCGAATTAACGTTGATCGCTTTTATTATAATTTTTACAAAAAGTTACAATTATTTTTCATGCCTCGAGAGGTACCGGATAGGGTGTGTAATTTAACAATAGGTTCTAGAACAAAACAGTCCAAAAACAGAGGTGCTGGATCCATTTCCCTGCATGATCCTGCTCAAATGAAGCAGTATTACACCTCAGTGGAGGTTTTGGCACACCATGGGATTGTTGTATGGTCGTTTTTTAAATGCATTTGATTATTTTTCATTTTAGGATTTGAGCAAATAGTAAAGATACGTTTCATGTTCCAGCAGTGTACTGTAAAATGGAACCTGGTGCGCGTTCTGCAAGACGCACCGTTTTAGAACGTTCAGATGGAAATAGGCTATGTAGAACAAACATGCCTCTGACGTCGAATAATAACGAATCACATTCGGCTCTATTCGTGGTTTTATCTGAAACGTTTCGTCACTGAACGTTGCCCTGGAAGCGGAAGTGTGCGATCCACGTGGTGCGATGTGCTGTTTTTGAGTTCATTCATTTCTGGCATGATCAATGGAACAATGAAAAATAATATAATTCAAGACTAGAAGTTAAAAACCTAGTCTAACCTAAATCAGTTAGCTAGTTTATTAGTCTGTGTTTTCTTGACTATCTAGTGTAAAGTGAATACATTTGTTGTATAAAATATCAAATTTGCATTGCAAACACTTGAGTGAATCTGACTACGCTAGCTTGAGTGAATCTGACTCAGAGTTGCCTGATGAAAAGTACAGTAAATACCAATATGATCAAGGAAAACCGATGGAACATACCCCCAAATGCCCCTGCGTGCATGGAGAAGCATTTGGACTCGGTGCAGTACAGAGCAGGTAAGCAAAGTCACAGCTAGTAAAGTGATGCCTGCCTTGTGTGATAACGTAGGTCCAGACACTTGGCATGTAGAAAGAGCTAGCTAGATACCGCAGCACGTGGTGGTGTCGCGGGAATACTGTTGTGTAAATCAGATATTCGATGGCTTATCACAAACGTTTGAGTATCTATGGAGCTTGCATCATTAACAACAACAATGACTGTGCCCCTGACCCTAGCCTGATCGATAGGTAGCTGCTAAAACGAACTAGTCACTTCGAAGAGATGTCGCCTGTGTCATTTAGCTAGCTATCTGGCTAGCCACCTAAAGTATAGTCTAACAATTGGAGCGAGCTATGCGTTGATTGTAAAATGACCTGTCAAAAGACACACCATGGCGTTAAGCAAGTTAGAATGGTAGATTCCCTAAAAAGAGAAGAGCAAGCTAGCTAACTTGGCTACAACTGTCAATTAAGACGTCACTGGCGTCCAGGCTACAGGCCGTGTTTCTGCAGGGACCAAAAAACGTTATTTTCTGGGACCCAATCATATGGCACTTTCACACAAGACCTCAGATGATTCAGCTATTGACATTACACTATTTTCTCCCCCTAGATGGCACCCTGTTACTGGGGGCCTCCAGTCTGACGGGCAGATGCTGGCTTGGCTCCATCTGGGTCTACAGTGACCCCAAGCAGTCTCCCAACGAGGGCTTCTGCAAGGCTGGTGTGCAGACAGAGGCTGGAGTCACAGAGGCAAAGTGGGTTTCAGAGAAGGGCATCCTAGTTGCATCTGACTCTGGTAAGTAGGAATTACAGTTATTGTTACACATGCATATCATATTCAGCTGTAAATAAGGTTGTTCAACCACAGAGGGAAATATCTTTTAAAGCACAATGATTACATTTATTTCAGGCCACTTTATCACTTAGATTACTTGGTATACAACAGTGTGGGTGCAATGGGGTTTGACTGGTGTCTGGGTTTTGTAGGTGCTATTGAGCTGTGGGAGCTAGCGGAGGATGAGAGCCTGCTGGTGAATCGGTTCACTAAACTCGAACATGATCACATCGTCACCAGCGTGAGCCCTGCTGGGTCAAACCACGCCGTCAGCGGCAGTATGGACTGCCGGTCAGTGGGGGGGGCATTCTTTGATTGTGTTTGTGTGTGTCACGCACATCTTGTATTTTGGATATGACTTAACAGACCCTAGGCCCTCAGTGTGACCAGCCTGGCTTTGAGTCTGTTTTAACAGCTGCAGGTTATGGAGTGTTTTGCAGCCTAGTATACATTTCCTGGTAAAGATTTAATATAATTTTGTATGCTGTGAATGGCCTATGTTTTGCTCAGTTCTTTCTCTTTTCTTCATGCTGCAGAATCAAAGTCTGGGACCTTAGTCAGGGGGAAGTGGTCAGCACGTATAACGGTAAGGAAACTACATCTTTATATCGCTGTATCTTGAGCTGCACAGTGACTCCACTTTTAAAGTGTCAGTTACCATGTTTCTCATGTTTTATATAACCTGTCTGGGGCGGCAGGGTAGCCTAGTGGTTAGAGCGTTGGACTAGTAACCGAAAGGTTGCAAGTTCAAATCCCCGAGCTGACAAGATAGAAATCTGTCGTTCTGCCCCTGAACAGGCAGTTAACCCACTGTTCCTAGGCTGTCATTGAAAAAAGAATTTGTTCTTAACTGACCTGCCTAGTAAAATAAAGGTTAAAAATTTTTTTTTTAAATCGTTAGTCCAAACAATTGCAGAAGGTTTTGTAACTAAAACAAGTTTCTATTGGACAAATTAAGGTAGCTCCCTAGGTTCCATTTTAAGAAATGTTTTGCTATAGAATCTGTATAATTCATACATTCCTGATCTGTCTCATGTTCCACAGCTCACTCTAAGCCAGTCACTTGTGTATCCTGCAATCCATCTGATGACTCCCTCTTCCTCTCATGTGGCCAGGTAAGAGCCAAGACTGATTGGAGGGTTGTCTGTTTGAATCATTTGTTCAGATTGGAATGATGTGTGGCTTATATATTGTGTGCTGTCCTATACGAAAGCTAGATACAGTAGTCGGTTGTAACTTACTGTACAATGGAGAACCTAGTAACAGTATGAAACTGTTAGTACACAGTCTCTCATTTCTCCATTCCCCTTCCCTCAGGATGGCCGTCTGTTGCTTTGGGACAGGAGGAAACCCACCAAACCAGCTTCTAGATTAGGTGAGTAGAACCAGTCTGAACTGCACATCCAGCGAGGCAGCAGGGTTTTTCTGAACCAAGATGCGTAGACTATTCAGTTGCCAGTTGATTGACACCTCTGATGTTAATCTTGGATTGTCAGTGGGTCTTGTAGTTTTTCAGTATTGGCTATGGAGTGTCGTTTTTAAGGCTGCCTTTGATTCTGTTGTCGAAGTGTACGTCCACGAGTAAAGCAATATTATACAATTCAATTCTGATATCCGCATGTCAGGTCACTGCAGTAGAAGCTCACACCAACATGTCCTTGATAATCAATGAGGCTTGTTTCTATATTTCCTAAGCAACTTTTCCAGCAATCCTCGTAATTTCAATAAAGCTGTGTTAAGACAATAATTGTGTACATTTTGTAAACATCCACACCTCAAAAGTTTCCTGACTTCTGCAGCACACCAAAGTACCCATTCACTCTGTTCAAAGTACCCATTCACTCTGTTCAAAGTACCCATTCACTCTGTTCAAAGTACACATTCAGTGCATGTGAATAGTCTATTTTTGAAAGCATGTACATAGTCTAGTGTGGACAACCATCTTGTTCAGTCAGTGCATGTTGCTCTGCTAGGTGCTTTCCCAGCTAACTTTGGAGATTTGATCTTGTCTCAGAGGTAGAGCCCAGCTGTTGCCCTACCTCAGTGGCCTGGCATCCCCACCACAGGACCACAATTGCATACGGTAAGGACTAGCACTTCATTTACCGTAATGCATAGTGGTCCAACCACGTCATTGTTCTAAAAGATCAATCTTCCAGGCTTCAATGATTGATATTTGTTGACGGTTGTGTTGGGTCAGGTGACGAGCTAGGACGCGTGACTCTGAAAGACTTTCAGGGCACAGAGCCTGCCCAGACGCAGAGCACCCACAGCCGTAGGGTCTCCAGCCTAGCCTTCTCCTCACACAGGTAAGCACCAGCTCACCTCACACACATCCATAGCAGTAAGTGGTTTGTCAGACTGGGCTAACAATGATCTCTTACCTTCCACCACAGTGCCCCCTTGCTAGCCTCCATCAGTGATGACTGCTCTGTTGCTGTGATGAACTCAGAGCTTAAGGAAACGTGAGTCCCAATATCTATGGGCTTTTGTTCACAATCTCTCCCTAGCTGATCCTGTTGGCTTGTCAACTCAGCCCTATTCAATTAAAATAGTACATCATTCACCACTTAATAAGGTGGCTCTGCTCTTCCTGTCCAGGTTGAGAGACAGGAGGCACCAGGACTTTGTTCGGGGTGTCTGCTGGGCCCCTGGTGGTTCTGACACACTGACCACCGTGGGCTGGGACCACCAGGTCCTCCACCACATCACGGGACAGGATGGACCGGCCACTGGTGACTCCACGTCCCCACCGTAGACCCACCACCCAGCCTGGTCAGGGGATAGGGGAAAGGTGGTGGTGGAAGTATGGGGGGATTTGATGGGTTGGCATGAGGGTAGAAGTTGTCAATACCCACCACACTGGAACAGAGAACAGGGCAGTGTACTGATGGTTTCCCCCAATCCTAGTCTCAAAGTACCCATGTTCATGCAGGTTTTTCTTTCCAACGGATTTATAAATCAATTCTGTGTTAAGGTAGAGTCAGCAATGTACCAAGTCAAACAGGATGTTTTCTGCCACCAACTAAGAGTAAAGCTAAACATTTCAGCTTTTTTTGTCCTGCAGCTATCACGTTGAGGCAGCACATGCGCATTTGTCTTGTGGCAGCAAAGTCTTGCGCTGCAGATTTGCGGTTCATCCTGTTGCTCGTAGCGATGTCATATGCCGAGTCTCAGCTCTAGGTTTATTAACCACTTGTAGGACGTTACCTGTGGTGTGCAGTTGTTTGTTCTTGGGGAAATTCACTAAGTGATGGATTGGGGTAGTTATCATGTGGGTTACTTGAAGACTTGGGTTTGGGAATGCTGCCAAAGGAAATGGGAATCTTTAATCTAATGAACCCATCTGATCACGTTTATAGTCCAACCCCATGTAACCTTTGTTTACCCACCCAGGTTGCTGTATTACGTGGCATGTAAGCCAGTCTGAGAAGTGTGAGCCACTGGCTCTTTGGATAACACGATTATGTGGGTGAATTGGATTTACTAGTCAATTATACAGTGGCTCATTCTGATATAACTGGTCTGGAATAACCTGGTTCAAGTTGTGACCACACAATCAATGGCATGAGCAATTTGTTTTCCAAATTTAATGAAGAATTTATGTACATTTGAAAAATCTGTAAATCTTCACTTCAGGGCTTGTTTGGATCAGTGCTTCCATTCCATATTCTCCCTTGTCCTTGGCAGTTTCTTTTGTTTAATGTTCTCATTTCTCTCACACATATGTACCAGAAACAGAAAGTGCTGTCCTTAACGGTTTTCTTCCACACAAAGACGTTCCTTGGATTGTATGTACAGTACATGTCTGGTGGTGCTTTTTGGAAGTCGGAGGAGTACAACTTAACTGACATAATCAACTTTTTCCATTCTTCAATAAAGTTTGTCTGAATACTGTATATTTGCGAGTTGATTTTACTTTTCCAAACACATGAATCTCACTATACTTTCAGTCTTCTGTAGGAAATTATTCTCAGACAATTTGGTGGAAACAATTCATGACTTTAAAAATAGATTTTATTACATAACCCCAAAAAATAACCAAACAAAGGAGTGGTCTGTGCCCTGGTATATTTGGCATAATTTTATGTTACAAGGAGAAATCCAACAGACCACCACATGAAAGACAATTCAGGGTAATTATAGTTTCAATCGTTAATGAATGTGTTTTTGTTTTGCTAAAACGTTCTAAAAGGACAACCAAAATTAGATGTCCACTTACACTCGTCAGGAGACATGGACACTTCTTCCTCAATGTCATTTACCAACCCTTAAGTTTTCACGTCCAGTATCGTGGTTTTAATTAGATTACATTTGGATGGAGATATATATGAGCAGCTTTAATAATGACTGACGCAATAGCTAGACTTCAGCACAAATGTAAAAGTACATTTTTAATGTCATTGTGGCAAATGCCTGACAACTGTTTTGCTTTTATTTAGTGATCCATTGTATGGAACAAGTTTAGTACAGTGAACTATATACAGTGTGTGTTCTAAATGTATTCTAGTAGGCTACATTTCAATTCCGTTTATGTTAACATATACAGTATATACAGGTACTGTGGCACTCAACCTATAAGCAAAACAATTTGTACGTCCTTTTATAATAACATCCTGTGTATATTAAGACTGGCAATTCACAGCTGCTAGTTTGAAAGCAGATTGTGCTTTTGTTTTTAAATCCATTA
Source organism: Oncorhynchus masou masou (assembly GCF_036934945.1). NCBI lineage: Eukaryota > Metazoa > Chordata > Actinopteri > Salmoniformes > Salmonidae > Oncorhynchus > Oncorhynchus masou. The sequence continues at coordinate 59,949,830 of NC_088216.1, forward strand.
GGTCTGCCTAAGATAAATAAGGCAATGTATACTATCACACACTGATTAAACTACAGCAGTCAAAGATACTGTTGAACAGAGTACTAAAAATCATTGGAGAAAGCCAGGAACCCCTCAGTAACGTCTATAAATAAATATAAAATAGTGAGGAAGAAGTGGGAACAAATAGCCTTGGACAATACGCACACACTCCATGACCAGTATAGCCACCTACCTTCAGACATAGATCTCTGGCATACACATCTAAGAGGGCAGCTTCCATAAAACTAGCTTTTGTATTGTTTTTATTTGTACCTACAGTACCAGTCAAATGTTTGGACACACCTATTCATTCCAGGGTCTTTGTTCTATTTTCTACATCGTAGAATAATAGTGAAGACAAAACTATGAAATAACACATGGAATCATGTAGTAACCAAAAAAGTGTTAAACAAATCATAATATACTTAATTGCATTCCAGGTGACTACCTCATGAAGCTGGTTGAGAGAATGCCAAGAGTGTGCAAAGCTGTCATCAAGGCAAAGGCTGGTTACTTTGAAGAATCTAAAATATATTTTGATTTGTTTAACACTTCTTTGGTTACTACATGATTCTATATGTGTTATTTCATAGTTTTGATGCCTTACCTATTATTCTACAATTTAGAAATTAGTAATAATAAATAAACTCTTGAATGAGTAGGTGTCCAAACTTTTGACTGGTACTGTATGTGTATATATAGCCTGTGATTGCATAGATTGCTCCTAATCTATTACACTACGTTTTTGTGTTCTATGTTGCTATTTTGTTATTTGTCTTGTACAGACCCGTCACCACACATATAGTTCCCTCTCAGGAAATAAAAGTTACTTTAATTTAATTGAATTAAATTGTATGTGTGGTATAATTTGAAGTTGGCTCCTCATGATGAGACCCCTTTGCTGACAACAGTTATTGGTTGTTTGGTTCCGGGTCGTACCATAAAAGTCATGCCATATGCCTGCTTTGACTGTGGCCCATTGCTAGAAAGTAGAGGAAGAAAAAAATATTAGTTAAACATTTATCAGGTTGTTCTTGTCACATTCATCAATACATCTAGCTAGCATCATTCTTTACTGTGAGTCAAAACATGCAATTACGGACACTCCTAGATAAAACAAAATTATGCCAAACTTGTCACAACACCTTAAGCTTAAACAATAAAGTTGTACAATTTTGTGAAAAACTCAAACAGACAAAGATGAAGTAGAGAGAGCAAGGCCTACCTGATGGGTACTTTTGATGGAGCTGACAAACCCTGAGAATTCTTGGCCATTTTAGTCTCCAGCTCCTTCATGTCCAGGCCTTGTGTTCTGGCTGACAAGGTGGCATTCTTGCTCTTTGCGGTGACAACAGGGGTCTTCGGGGTGACCCTGGGGACAACAGGGACCATGGTCTCCTCAGACAAGGGAGAACCCCAGTCATCAGAGTCTGTCTTCATGGACAGCATTTTGTTGTCCATTTTGTGGTCCATTTCCAGCATCTTCTTCTGCAGGATGGTCAGGAGTGTGGCCTGGCTGGCTGAGAGGGAGGAGGACGCCTGGGTGGGAGGTGGCTTGGGTGTGGTCTGAACGGGTAGCTTGGGTTTGACCTCCATGACGGGAGGCAGGAGTTTGGGAGGGCTTGGAGGTTTGGGTTTTGGAGGAGGGGGCGGCGCAGGGGAGGGAGTTTTGACAGGAACGATAAGGCTGGCAGTGGGGGGCAGGACTGGAAAGGCAGGGGTGGGAATGGGGTCCAGGACCTTCTTTGGGGGAGGGTCAGGTGGAGGCGAGCTGGGGGGAGACTCCATGACATCATTATGGTCATCAAATTCGGGAGGGGGAGGGAGTAATGGCAAGCATAGGTCCTCCCTGTTCTCTTCATTCCTGACAAGGCTAAAGGGGGAAGAAATCCTCTGCTCTCCACTTTGTTTCTCCATAGCCAGGAGCCCCTGAAATACTGGATTTGCAATTGGCCTCTTTTTCACCACTGACTCAATGATCTGGGGTTTTGCTGGAGTCTGGATCACCACTGGCGGCTGCACTGGGACTACAGACTGTGGATTATCTTGTGAGGTCACCGAAGTGAATGAGGTGGACCTGGGGATGATGGTGAAAGAATTGGGATTGGATTCGCTGTGCTGGATGCTGGTGGATGGCTCATTACTCTTTGTGCTGTTTTCGCGTGACAAAGTGGACCTGTGCTTCTCTCGCTCTTTAGCCGCCATGAGAAGAGCCAGGGGGGAAGTGGTAGGACCCTCCCTCGTCCCAGTGACCGCACTGAACTTTAGGTTGCGCAGTTTACGGTCCAGCATTGGACTGAACTTGCGACTCCGGTTTGGAGACACTTTGTGTTTGACCTGGCTAGCCTCTATGGTTACAGGGGCAGTGACGACCTGAAGCATTGGTGATGCTTTAGAGGGAGTTTCGGGAGGTTTGTTGATAGCCTGCTGTGCTAATAAAGGCAAATGCCCCACTTTCACTTCCTTCCGAGTCTCAGGTGGGGTGGGTTGGCCTTGAAGAGTGGCTTTAAAATTATCCTTTAACTCCTTCAGGTCTTGTTCCAGCTGCATACCCGAGCTGTTTCTCCGGGCTGGCTTAACTGGCGGTGCCACAGAGGGGGCTGTCCCATTGACCAGGACGGAGTCAGTAGACCCAGGGTCATGCAGCAGTAGGATCTGCTTGTGCTTATTTTCACCTTCCACCTGCCTATCTAGAATGCCGGTCTTAGGAACACTGTAGAGCTTAGCTGTGTTCTGGGGGTTGAAGCTGGACGGTCTAGGGTTCTGTACAGGGGGTGATGGGGCTGGAACCTGGGGGAGTTCACACATAATGGGGATGGAGGACAGCCTCATTGGCTTTGTAGGCGGTGTCTTCAGGGCTTTCAGAGCAGCTTGCCTCATGTCTGTAGGGGGCTGTGGAGGGGCAAACTTTGGGGGCTCTGTGATAACAGGGACAGTGGTTGGTGGTGGTGTAGAACTGGACAAAGAGGAACTAGAAGCACTGGAGGAAGTTGACGGGGGCTTCGGAGGGGCCATAGGTGGAAGTTTCATGGAGGTGAAAACATTCTTGTCCCCTTCAGAGGGGGCAACTGATGATGGTTTTGATGGGGGTTTTGGAGGGGGCATGGAGGGAGGCTGAATGGAGTCGAGGTCACCCAAGAAATCTGGTGGGGGAGGGTTGAACATGGAGGGAGGCTGAATGGAGTCGAGGTCACCCAAGAAATCTGGTGGGGGAGGGTTGAATATGGGTGGAGGGGGAGGGGGGGCCATTGAAGGTGGAGGTGGAATAAATATCTCTCCCTCCACCAAATCAGGTACAGATACAGCAGATCCATTAGACAACCGTTCACCGTTTACTATAAAGAGAGAACAACCATCAGAGACACAAGAAAGTACAACTATACTGAACAAAAATAGAAACGCAACATGCAAAAACATCAAAGATTTTACTGTTACAGTTCATATAAGGCAATCAGTCAATGAAAATGAATGCATTAGGCCCTAATCTATGGATTTCACATGACTGGGCAGGGGAGCAGCCATGGGTGTGCCTGGGAGGGCATATGCCCACCCACTGGGGAGCCAGGCCCAGCCAATCAGAATGTGTTTTTCCCCACAAAAGGGCTTTATTACAGACATACAGTGCCTTGCGAAAGTATTCGGCCCCCTTGAACATTGCGACCTTTTGCCACATTTCAGGCTTCAAACATAAAGATATAAAACTGTATTTTTTTGTGAAGAATCAACAACAAGTGGGACACAATCATGAAGTGGAACGACATTTATTGGATATTTCAAACTTTTTTAACAAATCAAAAACTGAAAAATTGGGCATGCAAAATTATTCAGCTCCCTTAAGTTAATACTTTGTAGCGCCACCTTTTGCTGCGATTACAGCTGTAAGTCACTTTGGGTATGTCTCTATCAGTTTTGCACATCGAGAGACTGAAATTTTTTCCCATTCCTCCTTGCAAAACAGCTCGAGCTCAGTGAGGTTGGATGGAGAGCATTTGTGAACAGCAGTTTTCAGTTCTTTCCACAGATTCTCAATTGGATTCAGGTCTGGACTTTGACTTGGCCATTCTAACACCTGGATATGTTTATTTTTGAACCATTCCATTGTAGATTTTGCTTTATGTTTTGGATCATTGTCTTGTTGGAAGACAAATCTCTGTCCCAGTCTCAGGTCTTTTGCAGACTCCATCAGGTTTTCTTCCAGAATGGTCCTGTATTTGGCTCCATCCATCTTCCCATCAATTTTAACCATCTTCCCTGTCCCTGCTGAAGAAAAGCAGGCCCAAACCATGATGCTGCCACCACCATGTTTGACAGTGGGTATGGTGTGTTCAGGGTGATGAGCTGTGTTGCTTTTACACCAAACATAACGTTTTGCATTGTTGCCAAAAAGTTCAATTTTGGTTTCATCTGACCAGAGCACCTTCTTCCACATGTTTGGTGTGTCTCCCAGGTGGCTTGTGGCAAACTTTAAACAAAACTTTTTATGGAAATCTTTAAGAAATGGCTTTCTTCTTGCCACTCTTCCATAAAGGCCAGATTTGTGCAATATACGACTGATTGTTGTCCTATGGACAGAGTCTCCCACCTTAGCTGTAGATCTCTGCAGTTCATCCAGAGTGATCATGGGCCTCTTGGCTGCATCTCTGATCAGTCTTCTCCTTGTATGAGCTGAAAGTTTAGAGGGACGGCCAGGTCTTGGTAGATTTGCAGTGGTCTGATACTCCTTCCATTACAATATTATCGCTTGCACAGTGCTCCTTGGGATGTTTAAAGCTTGGGAAATCTTTTTGTATCCAAATCCGGCTTTAAACTTCTTCACAACAGTATCTCGGACCTGTCTGGTGTGTTCCTTGTTCTTCATGATGCTCTCTGTGCTTTTAACGGACCCCTGAGACTATCACAGTGCAGGTGCATTTATACGGAGACTTGATTACACACAGGTGGATTGTATTTATCATCATTAGTCATTTAGGTCAACATTGGATCATTCAGAGATCCTCACTGAACTTCTGGAGATAGTTTGCTGCACTGAAAGTAAAGGGGCTGAATAATTTTGCTCGCCCAATTTTTCAGTTTTTGATTTGTTAAAAAAGTTTGAAATATCCAATAAATGTCGTTCCACTTCATGATTGTGTCCCACTTGTTGTTGATTCTTCACAAAAAAATACAGTTTTATATCTTTATGTTTGAAGCCTGAAATGTGGCAAAAGGTTGCAAAGTTCAAGGGGGCCGAATACTTTCGCAAGGCACTGTAAATACTCCTCAGTATGGAACATTTATGGGATTTTTTTATTTCAGCTCATGAAACATGGGAACAACACTTTACATGTTGCATTCATATTTTTGTTCAGTGTATTTTGTTATTGATATAACTTATTGTTTAAGTAAATTATTTAACTTTTAGTTATGGTGAAACTGATTAAATTATATCTGATCTGTACCCTCCCGCCCAGCAAACATGTTTGTGCATGGCTGCTTGGATGCTTTCTAAAGTGTTATTGTCCAAGACCTTAGACAAACATTTACCTGCTCTATATATTTCAGCCTTTACGAAAACAGAGTTGCTTTGAATTTGTGATCAACTACATCTGTCTAAAACCAGCACTAAGGCTTAAATTCACAGGAGTGTAAATGATTTAGCTACACAACTTAACTCCGGTATACACAGGACAGAGACCCTCACCTGCCCCGTTGATCTTTGGTCTGTTGAAAGGGGGGAGGACAGGAACTTTGGGCGTTGGTACATTAAACCCTTGTACAACATCAGAGGAGGACTGTGGGAAATAAGGACAAAAGACATCAGACTGTTGACGTTTCACTCAGATGTCAGGCTGTAGAGATTTTAAGCGGAACTGAATGTGAAAGAAAGGGAATGGATTGGAGAGTAGAGATAGCCCACTGGGCAAAAACTGGTTGAATCAACGTTGTTTCCACATAATTTCAACCCAACAATTCTATGTGATGACATTGAATCAATGTGGGAAACTGATTGGATTTGCAGGTTAAAAGTTGAAAAAAGAAAGTCCAATGAGTGTGAAATCTTTGGTTGATTTCACATTGAATTCACGTTAGTTGACAACTCAACTAAGTGTAAATCTAACACTCAGAAAACAAACTGGTACGTCAGTGGTGTCAATTGCCAAAGACAGAGGAATGCCAGGCACATTCAATATGAAGGGCTTTTCATTAAAAACATGTTTTTAACTGTAATCATAGTCTGGGCTTCCCAGCAAATGGTGTCCTTTTCTATAATGGCAAAATCCTCCTTGTGCAGTTTGAGGCTACAGGATCTCTTACATAGTCTCAAAGCCCACTGAGCACCCCCACCTGTAATGATTCAACAATAATGTTCTCCATTGCTATACTGTATCTAACCCCTTTCCAGACACTAGCTGCAGCTTACTGGCCCAGTTCTGGGCCTTCTTCAGAACATTGCTGCCACTGTCACGCCTCATCCACAGACAGGGTGTAGTGTGGGCAAGGCACAGGCAACACTCCCATCTTTTCATTGTCATGGCTCATCCACAGACAGAGCATAGTGTGGGCAAGGCACATGCAACACTCCCATCGTTTCACCTAAGAAAACATTAAGTGGGTATGACTACCTTTGAGAAAAGGGGCTGTGTGGTCATGTTGCTGCCTGCTTGTGTGACTGACTGTTCTCATCACAGCCTAAACACCTCTAGAAATAAACACAGACTGTTTTGACACAACACAAGCCCTACAGACAGAACAGAGATATGCCCTTCCAAAGCTGATAGGACTGGTCAGAATCACGCTACATACAGTAGTGAATGAAAGTCACTCCTTAGGACCTAACCACACCTTGACCAGTGTAATTACCCAATACTGGGCCTGAGGGCCTCCAATCTAGCAAAACAATCCAAAGTACGGTTCACCCATGTAACTATAAACTATAATCGACTTACTGCCCTTGGCCTTATGGTCAGGCCGCAATCACTTGGTTTGTTTATATAGAACTTTCACATGGTACACGCTATATCCAAAATGCAGAGGACACATCAATAACTTTCACATGGTACACGCTATATCCAAAATGCAGAGGACACATCAATAACTTTCACATGGTACCCGCTATATCCAAAATGCAGAGGACACATCAATAACTTTCACATGGTACACGCTATATCCAAAATGCAGAGGACACATCAATAACTTTCACATGGTACACGCTATATCCAAAACGCAGAGGACACATCAATAACTTTCATTCAGCTGTGGGAATATTAAGTCATTCGTGGAAAAGGTTCAGGTGTGGTCCATTCTCAAGAACCCTCAGTTACACTGTATCTTTAAAACAGCTCATGTGAACGGAACGCCTGCCTTGTTTAATGCCTTAAATATGTCATGAATGCAGACTTTATAGGGGCAGGCAGCTCCTTGCAACGGCACAAACATTTTACAAGAAGCGAAGGGTGTGGCATTCAATGCGGTTTCTGATCCGCCTTAATTTCTTCTTTCTTTCCGTGACTCACGGGTGAAAGTCAAAGCAGTCAATCCGAACAGTCAGTTAGAGCAGTCCAACCCCTGTGCTGCTGGGTGTGCCACATCTAATACATGCCAGTGGAGCAGTCACATAGGACACTCCCCTTTGAGGTAGGCTTTCATACCTACAACAAAATGACAACGTAACACAACCTAAAGAATTCAGATACGGCTGGTCTTTTCTGGATCTACTACAGGGACACCATCTTGAATAGAAGGCACATGAGCTAGGCGCCATATGCCAGGTCCCAGACTGTACAATACCCAAGATTGTGTAAATCAAAGGTAACATTCTTATAGTAACTGTGTCCCCATGAGAATGTTCAAGTAAATAGGGTGTGAATTTCTGAGGACAAACTCTCTACAGAAATGACTTGAGAGGACTGGGTCAACACCCAAACAAATTGCATGCATCCTTGTCACATGGATAGCCCACTTGCAAATACATATGGGTTACTCCTTCTGTCATACATGTGAATAGCCTGTGCAAGTGAAACCTGCCGGTTAGAAAAGTATGCTTTCAAAGTGACAGGGTGTGAGTGATGGATGGGTCTGACTCTGCAGTGGTCACACAGAGATTAATGATTACAGGAACACCCTTCATGAGGCAATGCAGATTCTCTTTCAGGCACCACAAAGACCTTGTTAAGAAATAATTCACAATTTAGCAGACAGTTATGCAAATGAGACGTAATATAGGGCCTTCTGCATTCTCAAGAATTCGCAAGAAGACAAGCCCGGAAACAAGTTCCATGTGATAATCATCTTGAAGTGTTCGAGAACAATATCTAGAAGATTGACAAAGCTTGATCAGTCTCAACAAAAGATGCAACACCGTCTTGAGTGTGGAAATGTAGATTTGAAAGCTATTCATATTTCCACACATCATGCAGAGTTACTGGAACTTACCGTGAAGTGCTTTACTGTGGGTCTGTTCCTCACTTTGGCAGTGCCTGATTCAGGAATGGCTGATGAATCCAACACCAGCTCCACATTGTCTGAGAAAAAAACAAACAAACAACCCAACACTTTAGTCTACAGTATAGATAAAAACCAAAGTTCAGTAATTAGGAATGTGCATAATAACAAGTTAAGGCTTAAGGCATTTTGTCTGCAGTTCTCAGAATTACTGACGAACTATTATATAATGTTATGCTGTTTACTCTGTCAGGGGGGTTTCTCTTGTTGACAGCAAATTAGCATTCAGGTTACAACTATACAAATAAGTTCAATGATTGATTCTAATCAACAGAAGAGGTTGTCACCTTATTGCTCAAACACTGAAGCCTAAAATCATGTAGTTCCATAGAGTACAGAATACAGTGCTTCTCACAGCATCCATGAATCCCTATTTACCAATGGAATGTCAGGTAGGACATAGAAGTGTGGTGCAACATTCATAACAATCCCAGGGGTCATGAGTCATGAGTGTTTACAGTTCATCAACACTGACCTCAGGTTATTCAAGATATGGTTATTGGGCTGAGGTGGGATTGAGGCATATAGAATGGGTCTAAATTAAAGATGGCGTGTGACACACACTCATTTGGACATTAGGCCACTCACCACCTGATTGATTTTCAAGTGAAATGTGACTTTTCCAGAGGTGGTCTATAATGTCTGTAAGTTAACAGGCTTTGACATTACTAGATAAACAGGCTTTGACATTACTAGATAAAGGAAAAAACATATCTGTAACTACACAAAACACATTAGCGGTAAATGGGTTTCTGTGGAGTAACTTGTGATTCTGTATGGCTCAGTCAGCCATTCCAATGTTAGGCATGTCACTGTCAAATAACTAACCGATGAGAGACATGTCATAAAGCGACTGCAGTCAGTGAGACACTGGTCATGCTCTGCACTCACTTCAAGCACTGAGACTCAGACTGATATGACTACAGCACTTAAAAACAAGTATGGAAACAACAGCCAGTGTATAAAGTGTTTTGGCATCATGGTTACATTTCCCAATGGGGCATAATAGGCATTTTCCTATTGAACACCTGCATAATGTAAAAATACAAATATCCCATCCATGTTTGCACTTCGCAACCAACCACCTCTCCATTGTTAGAGGTCTCAGCAAAGTTTTCAGAACTCTATGGGGTTTATTCATATTTATGTTTTAATTAGTCCCAACTCCCCAAAGCCTGGGGAACCCTTATGTCAGGTCGTCGTGTTCTCCTTTCAGTATAACGACTCTGGCTCAAAATGATACGGTATTTGATCAGGGAGCAGTCTGTTTTAACATCTCAATAGCATACCTACTGGTAATAATATGTATAATGTTGTAATAATTGTTGATACAGACATGTTTTAAAATAATCGCAAGGAAAAAACGTAATTCCTATTCATGTGTGCATTTAGGACACATCTTTTCACTCACTTATCTGTCACAATAACAATTACAAAGATCGGGACAGTCGTCAAAGAAAGAATGTTGATCACATGATAAATTAATAATTCAATTGTTCGTTTTATTTAATTGTTCAATATATGACAATAAACACTTACCCATCTCCTTGATTTTAATATTGGTGTCGAAAAGTGATTGGTTCTTTCGACCCAAAAAAAACGACTTTTTCATTTTTATGTCCTATTGGTAGGCCTATTATCCAAACGAATCGTTAACACATGATGTTAAGCAGGAGCTTCCATAGACAGGCGTCAAAAACGTATTAAACTATTAATTCGGCTTAACGACAGGTGTATTACTGAATCCTCTGATTCTGTGAAAACTTCGAGAGGGAGAGAAAATGGCCACCGCCCCCTCTCCTGTGCCTCCCTATTTTGTTAACCGACAGGTAAGGCAGAGAGAGAACAAACACATCATGCCCCAACCCTGTGCCTCCCAGCCAGCACGCCAACAATGTTTGACAGCAACATTCCAATGTCATACAAATCTTTCCAACTGTCCTCTCACTTCCCCCTGTTATGTCTCATTGTGGGTGTTGATGTGCTTGTTCGATATAGCAATAGTATGATTATTACTTTTAAAAGAATAGTGTGAGTCAGTTACACTCTTCAAGCCAAGGGCTGGTCATGATGAGAAGGTGTAAACCCCCATAGAGATACAGTTGGCTGTGTAACAAGGACCATGCTCTTCATTATACTCAAATTCGATTTATGCTGGCCGTTAGCAGCCAAAGCCCAACATGTTTTACAATGGTGAGAGGCGAGTGTGTGAATTGAGGGCCAGAATTAGTGTAGTGCAAGAGGTTTTCCTTGACCTGATCCTGTTGGTTTCCTGCTCAACTCCGTAGAACAGGTTCTGTCGGTTACTAAGATTTTTTCTTTTCTTTTTTTCCATGATTTGATTTCCCTCCCTTGGCCCATTGCTGAATCAGAGTAGTGCATGATTGGTCATGGTTTGGTCTCTTGGTAACTGCCACAACACAGTTGTTTTGTATCCAGAGGAGGATGATGAACCAATGGAGGATGGGCCCCCCTGTGTCTGGTTCCTTTCTTCCAGGAATACTTTTTTTGGAAAGTTGGCACTGTGCAGCTGCTACACCCCATGGCACAAAAGCGTTGCTACATTTGTCCTCGGATATATGGTATAACATAGGCCAAGGGTTCTCAAACATTTTGGGGCCCAGGACCCCATTCGTGATAGCAAATTCATCAGGGACCCGCTCATAATCAGAACAAACTCGAGTGTTACATAGGTCGGAGCAGGTGCACCCAAGTGCAGACTCAGATGAGGAGACAGGGATAAAGTAACTAAGGTATTTATTGAAAAGCAGGGGGGAGTTGGGGTGCAGGCCTGAGGCTGAGGCAAGGGGAGTAGGGGCAGGGTAAGCAGGTCTGGAGCGGAATCCAAGGAAGCAGTAGAGCGGGTTCCAGTGCAGGGAAGCAGGACTGACAAGGACCAGAGTCAGAGCAGATGGAACTGTAGCAGAGAGAAATGCAGCGTCAGGCTAGGGGAAAAACAGGCACAACAGGATAACAAGAGCAGGGCATGCACAACCGACTTGACCCAAAAACTGACTGAGCAGAGGCTACGAACTGGCAGCATGGAAGTGGCAGGGCTGAGTATTTGTAGAGGCCTTGATTATGGAACAGGTTGCAGCTGGTGGGGATCTGCTCTACCTCCAGCACACCTGTCTCCACTCACACAATCACATACACACAGAGATCGAGGGAGAGAGCACTGGGGGAGTGGCAGCAGGTTAGGGAGAGTTTTACTATGACTTCGCAGTGCATAGCCAGCCTGCTCTGGAAAGGAACATTTGAAAGGCCTGCCTCTTGGCATCAGAAATAACATTTTGCAGTTAACAAGCTAATGTCCTGAAATTTTACACATTTTGTCATGGGACAGAGATATTTTTTGTTGTTGCAGCTTTAAAGCTAATATCTTGCAATTCTGCACATTTTGTCATGAGGCAGAGAGAAAGGTTTGCTGTTTTAAAGCTCAGGTGTAAACCCATTTGAATTCAATAACTTTTTGACAGCATCCCTTCTGATTTAAACAAAATTTTAAACAAAACGCCCATAGAAGAAGTGGTCAGAAAAGTAACTTTTTGGGCCTGAATGTTTTTTCTCTGGTATGGTGGGGAATGCAAAATGAGTAAACTTTTAGCACCTTTATCAGGTGATAAAAGTGCTTGAAGTTTACGCATTTTGCAGACCAGAGACATCCATGCATTTGTCACTGGAAAAGATAAACGGTTTGAAATCACTTTAAATCTTAGTGTTGTGAAAATATTTGATTATAACTTGAATTTGTTTTAATTAAAATATTCATTTTTAACCATTTAACAAAAATTATCTAAAAATGTGTAAATTCTCGAGTTTTTTCATATTTGCATATCTCCAATTTATCTGGTACACCATTGACATTTTAATTTAATTGAAACTTTAATTTCTAATTACTACCACAAAGAGGCCCGTGGGTCCACCCACTGTCGAATGTCAACTTAAATGATCATGTCTATTCTATCATCTATGTTTCTAGGATTTGAATATGTTTTTTTTTATGGAGGATTGACAGTATAATCTAAAACAACAGAAATTATTTTTCAAGTAAACATTCTCTGATGTGTGAACCTCCAACCATTTTGTAGTACCATTTGAAAGTAGAATTTTCAATCTTATTTCCATTTTAGTTAATTTATCAGCCAAAACATGACACCCACACTGTATTCAAGGGTGTGTTGTGTCTCAACCAAGGGCGGGCACAACAAAAAAACCTTAGATGATGTAAAATAGGCGCTAAGCTACAAAATATGTGCATATGAAACAAATTGGAGTTACGCATTTTTAGGTAATTTACATTAAAGGTGAAAAAATGTCTTCTTTTTTTTTGAAATTATCAAATAGTTTGAGAACCCTGTGTGTAAGCTTTTAAATGATATAAATCTCAACCATTTATCTTTTTCAGTGATTAAGACATGGATGTCTCATGGTAGGGTATGCAAAGTGGGTCAACATTGAGTACCTTTATCTCACTTTAAGTCACTGTCACCTGTACAGTCGGCAAATACTGCATGTATGGAATGTTTTGTTTCAATCAAAAGGGGTGCTGTCAAAAAAATATTTGATTTATATTTACCTTTAAATTACAGTGCATTTATGTTTAAAAATGGGGAATACAATAAGTATTGAGTTGATAACTGGATAATTGGTGGAGTACTGTGAATACCAATATCCCTATGCGCCCAAGCCCATGTTTCCTAGGGTTAAGAACATACATTGTAGAATAATTGAAAAATAGGGGTTGGATTGTAGAGAATCAAAAGACCATGAATGTAATAAGACACCTTAGGTGCTGGCTGGCTAGTAGCAACCACTATGGAATGTCGGGTCAGAACAAGGGTTAGCATTGACCCTGTCCTGGGTCCAGATCTGGTCCGTGGTCCGGCAGTTGAGTATGGGGACGGCTATACCATTCCATCAGAGGGTCTCCCATTTTTAGATCATGGAGACAGGCAAGTAGGCAGGTAAACAGACACACAGACAGACAGGCAGACATTCAGTCCAGTGAATTGGTAACATTGTTTGATTGTTTGGTTATTTCCATAAATCCCGTTATGGCAATTACTGTACCTAAGCCTGCAGAGACATGTGGCCCAGTTAAGTAGACTAATGCACAAACACATGTATGTGAAAACTGGTAAAGTAGTTTATCAGTGTCTAGAGACACACATGGGTATCAATTCTGAACATCAATTTATGAATTTACAACCAATAGGATGTTGCCTGATCACTTGTAAGTAGGGTTACAAAGCTACCGGTAATTTACCAGCGTTACCAGAATCTTCAGTAATTTTAGTAAATAACAGGTACTGTAATATATGACAACTTTGGTAATTCATACTTGAATAACTATTAAAAAATGTATTAGTGTATAGTATTCATTTTTTTACATCTGTATATTTTGACCACGAGTTTCGAGTAGATAGATTATATGGTTCAAGATATAATAGCCTAATTAATGAAAAATGCATTAAATGTATTTTTATTTAACCAGGCAAGTCACTTAAGAACAAATTCTTATTTACAATGACTGCCTACCCAGGCAAAACCCTAATGACGCTGGGCCACCCCATGGGACTCCCAATCACAGCCAGTTGTGATACAGCCTGGAATCAAACCAGGGTCTGTAGTGACGTCTCTAGCACTGAGATGCAGTGCCTTAGACCGCTGCGCCACTCGGGAGCCCAATAATGGCATTCATGCTGAAACCCTTCTATTAAACACCAATGCTATTTATTACGTTGATGGTTTATATTTAGGATAATGTTTTACAGCTTTATCATTATATTGTTTATTTTAAAACCATCTCATTTGATTATTGTGTATATATATGACATATGATGAGGCCACACAGAGCGCCAGAGAAAATTACAGACACCTGTGGTAATCTGAAGTACCCAAAATAGGCCCCTAGATGTCATTTGATAAAATTCCCCAAAAACCTTGAGCGTTACCAAAGTTCTGGTATTTTACTAGTAAACTTGGAATGTTTCCTGTAAAATACCCCCCCCTTTGCAACCCTACTTGCAAGACTCCTGAGAATCTCAGGAATGTGCAGAAACACATTATATATACACTGCTCAAAAAAATAAAGGGAACACTTAAACAACACAATGTAACTCCAAGTCAATCACACTTCTGTGAAATCAAACTGTCCACTTAGGAAGCAACACTGATTGACAATAAATTTCACATGCTGTTGTGCAAATGGAATAGACAACAGGTGGAAATTATAGGCAATTAGCAAGACACCCACAATAAAGGAGTGGTTCTGCAGGTGGTGACCACAGACCACTTCTCAGTTCCTATGCTTCCTGGTTGATGTTTTGGTCACTTTTGGATGCTGGCGATGCTTTCACTCTAGTGGTAGCATGAGACGGAGTCTACAACCCACACAAGTGGCTCAGGTAGTGCAGCTCATCCAGGATGGCTCATCACATGCGAGCTGTGGCAAGACGGTTTGCTGTGTCTGTCAGCGTAGTGTCCAGAGCATGGAGGCGCTACCAGGAGACAGGCCAGTACAGCAGGAGACGTGGAGGAGGCCGTAGGAGGGCAACAACCCAGCAGCAGGACCGCTACCTCCGCCTTTGTGCAAGGAGGAGCAGGAGGAGCACTGCCAGAGCCCTGCAAAATGACCTCCAACAGGCCACAAATGTGCATGTGTCTGCTCAAACGGTCAGAAACAGACTCCATGAGGGTGGTAGAGGGCCCGACGTCCACAGATGGGGGTTGTGCTTACAGCCCAACACCGTGCAGGACGTTTGGCATTTGCCAGAGAACACCAAGATTGGCAAATTCGCCACTGGCGCCCTGTGCTCTTCACAGATGAAAGCAGGTTCACACTGAGCACATGTAACAGACGTGACAGAGTCTGGAGACGCAGTGGAGAACGTTCTGCTGCCTGTAACATCCTCCAGCATGACCGGTTTGGGGGTGGGTCAGTCATGGTGTGGGCTGGCATTTCTTTGGGGGGCCGCACAGCCCTCCATGTGCTCGCCAGAGGTAGCCTGACCTCCATTAGGTACCGAGATGAGATCCTCAGACCCCTTGTGAGACCATATGCTGGTGCGGTTGGCCCTTGGTTCCTCCTAATGCAAGACAATGCTAGACCTCATGTGGCTGGAGTGTGTCAGCAGTTCCTGCAAGAGGAAGGCATTGATGCTATGGACTGGCCCGCCCGTTCCCCAGACCTGAATCCAATTGAGCACATCTGGGACATCATGTCTCGCTCCATCCACCAATACCACGTTGCACCACAGACTGTCCAGGAGTTGGCAGATGCTTTAGTCCAGGTCTGGGAGGAGATCCATCAGGAGACCATCCGCCACCTCATCAGGAGCATGCCCAGGCATTTTAGGGAGGTTACACAGGCACGTGGAGGCCACACACACTACTGAGCCTCATTTTGACTTGTTTTAAGGACATTACATCAAAGTTGGACCAGACTGTAGTGTGGTTTTCCACTTTAATTTTGAGTGTGACTCCAAATCCAGACCTCCATGGGTTGATAAATTTGATTTCCATTGATAATTTTTGTGTGATTTTGTTGTCAGCACATTCAACTATGTAAAGAAAAAAGTATTTAATAAGAATATTTTATTCATTCAGATCTAGGATGTGATATTTTAGTGTTCCCTTTATTTTTTTGAGCAGTGTATTTTTGTCCCTCTAGGTAAACTTAATCTCTCTTGTAAGACAGTGCAGTCAATTAGTAGGGACTGTCTGCAGCACCTTCTTATGGTTATCTTGGAGACAAGTACTGGACTGGTACGTCCTGTTCCTATGTCCGCACTGGGAAGTCACCATGTCGACCGATGCTGAGACATTTTTTTAGAATGTGCTGGAAGGCTCTACCCATGCTCCCCCAGCTCTGAGAGCACAGCTATGTGTAGTCTATCAAGGAAGACATGAAACACTGGATCAGCTGCAGCGCCAGCAGCAGTGTTTCCGGACATACTTTGAATTACTTAATCCTAGTGGTGTAAAGTAACTAATTAAAATTACCTTGAAGTACTACAGAAGTCGTTTGTTTCTGTACTTTACTTTACTGTTTATTTAGCACTTTTTCCTCCACTGCTCAATGCAAAGGACATTTTCCCAGAAACAAAACAAAGCCAAACAATATGACAGATTTATGCCTATAATGAAGTCAGATTCTATAAATCAGATTCTGATAGATTGCAGAACAGTATAGTTTGACAATTGTGAGTAGAATCTTATAGAATCTTCTGGATACAGTTAAATGGAATTCATTGAAATAATAAATTATATGAACACCAGAGACATTATAAAAATCTCTGTGTTATGGTTGAAATTTCCCGCACCTATAAAGCCTGTTTATATTGGTCATAACACAATACATCCCTATCTGTGATGATGGAAGGCAGTTTGTGATATGGCATGATGACTTCTGCGTAACTTCTGCATTCTTACTGATTATTTATACCCTGATTGTTTTAGAAGTGTCCTGACATGTAAAAATTGTGAATGAGCCATCTTACTGATTACTCATAATTAAATTAGTATCTGGTGGCCAAAACATTAAAAGTCTGATTTAATAATCCTATAAATTAACATATCCAGTGATTAAACGAAGCACTATCACAGTAGGGGAGTTTAAACTTGGCCACAGAGAGTGGATTGTGGTTTGACTCAATGTATGGAACATTGTGGCCATAGAACTAGGTAATGATTAGTCAATTATAGTCATACTAATTCTATGCATTCTATGCACAAAGGGAGTTGGATTGATGCCAAGGCTTCTGTCTGTGGTGATGCCACCACACTGCATTGTGATATCATGGGCCCAAGAACAACAAGTCCTTTGGAGGTTGACTCTGAGGCCTTGTTAGCTCTATGCAGGGCCACCAGGAGGCAGTCTCTGTTTGTGGGGGAAAGAAGAAGGGGAAGTTGAGGCTAGACGCCCATCACGGTCTCTGCTCAGTCCAGTCACCGTTCAGCCACTTTCTCCCACCGTGATGGAGCTGACACCAGATGGAGGAGCCTTAAAGAGGTCTCAGGTAACTCAACAACTGTTGTAGACTTACAGCTGAATGGTTCACTTAGGGCTGATTGAGAGGATCTTTAGAGAGGGGGATTTGTGGGGGAGACGGACCAATAACACAAACACTTTAATGCTTACTGAAATACTGGGCTGGTCAGTCGTCTCACTGACGTATTCTGTATTATGTAGAAGACTAATGTTGACTAATGTTGTCTATCAACAGTTGGACACCCATCTAAAATGTCAAATGTACTGTATCTTAACTACATTCTTATCAGCATTTCACAGCAATAACGGATTATATCCTGAAATATTTTAGGATAGCCATACCCTCCCCAAATTCTGATTAATATAAATCCATACTGGAAATGTACAGTGCCTTGCGAAAGTATTCGGCCTCCTTGAACTTTGCGACCTTTTGCCACATTTCAGGCTTCAAACATAAAGATATAAAACTGTATTTTTTTGTGAAGAATCAACAACAAGTGGGACACAATCATGAAGTGGAACGACATTTATTGGATATTTCAAACTTTTTTAACAAATCAAAAACTGATAAATTGGGCGTGCAAAATTATTCAGCCCCTTTACTTTCAGTGCAGCAAACTCTCTCCAGAAGTTCAGTGAGGATCTCTGAATGATCCAATGTTGACCTAAATGACTAATGATGATAAATACAATCCACCTGTGTGTAATCAAGTCTCCGTATAAATGCACCTGCACTGTGATAGTCTCAGAGGTCTGTTAAAAGCGCAGAGAGCATCATGAAGAACAAGGAACACACCAGGCAGGTCCGAGATACTGTTGTGAAGAGGTTTAAAGCCGGATTTGGATACAAAAAGATTTCCCAAGCTTTAAACATCCCAAGGAGCACTGTGCAAGCGATAATATTGAAATGGAAGGAGTATCAGACCACTGCAAATCTACCAAGACCTGGCCGTCCCTCTAAACTTTCAGCTCATACAAGGAGAAGACTGATCAGAGATGCAGCCAAGAGGCCCATGATCACTCTGGATGAACTGCAGAGATCTACAGCTGAGGTGGGAGACTCTGTCCATAGGACAACAATCAGTCGTATATTGCACAAATCTGGCCTTTATGGAAGTGGCAAGAAGAAAGCCATTTCTTAAAGATATCCATAAAAAGTGTTGTTTAAAGTTTGCCACAAGCCACCTGGGAGACACACCAAACATGTGGAAGAAGGTGCTCTGGTCAGATGAAACCAAAATTGAACTTTTTGGCAACAATGCAAAACGTTATGTTTGGCGTAAAAGCAACACAGCTCATCACAATGAACACACCATCCCCACTGTCAAACATGGTGGTGGCAGCATCATGGTTTGGGCCTGCTTTTCTTCAGCAGGGACAGGGAAGATGGTTAAAATTGATGGGAAGATGGATGGAGCCAAATACAGGACCATTCTGGAAGAAAACATGATGGAGTCTGCAAAAGACCTGAGACTGGGACGGAGATTTGTCTTCCAACAAGACAATGATCCAAAACATAAAGCAAAATCTACAATGGAATGGTTCAAAAATAAACATATCCAGGTGTTAGAATGGCCAAGTCAAAGTCCAGACTTGAATCCAATTGAGAATCTGTGGAAAGAACTGAAAACTGCTGTTCACAAATGCTCTCCATCCAACCTCACTGAGCTCGAGCTGTTTTGCAAGGAGGAATTGGAAAAAATTTCAGTCTCTCGATGTGCAAAACTGATAGAGACATACCCCAAGCGACTTACAGCTGTAATCGCAGCAAAAGGTGGCACTCCAAAGTATTAACTTCAGGGGGCTGAATAATTTTGCACGCCCAATTTTTCAGTTTTTGATTTGTTAAAAAAGTTTGAAATATCCAATAAATGTCGTTCCACTTCATGATTGTGTCCCACTTGTTGTTGATTCTTCACAAAAAAATACAATTTTATATCTTTATGTTTGAAGCCTGAAATGTGGCAAAAGGTCGCAAAGTTCAAGAGGGCCGAATACTTTCGCAAGGCACTGTAGCTATTTAAAAAAAATAGTTGTGCCTTTGATCCCCTCAGGTCCTGAGCAACCCACTGAAAACCCTGGTGTCTGTCAACACCAGCACGAGCAGAGTGGTGGTTAAGCAGATGGAGCTCCTGGTCTTCTCCTGGCGGCAACGACAGCATGGGAGGGCTCTGCTGTCCCCCATGACCCACCCAGGCCATGCCACCAAACCATTCAGTGGTCCCCGCTGCAGCCCAGATCCCCTGCCTCAGCTCAACGTGGGCTCGAACTCCCTGATGCCCTTTTACACAGTGGTGAAGCCCACCTGCGGCTACCGCTTCTCCAGGGAGACGGACCACAAGCGCCGGCACATCGGCATCCCTGCCAGCAACCCAGTCATGTGGAGGAGCTGCTATGCATTGGCCTCACAATAAACATGCAGTAGCCTGAAGCTGCCCTGTATAGACTAACAAAGTTAAATGTTTATATCATGAGTGATAAGAATATTCATTGTTATGACTGATATTAAAATGTAGCATACAAGACCTTATACAACCCCTTGATGCTCTGTCATAGTGACATTTGGGCAGTGTGTTTAAATAGCCTGGTCTCATAGACTAGTAAAAGTAAAACCATTATGTTACATTTGGTATGGTTACTTAATTTTAATTTAAAAATTAAAGTAGAGTTGTTGGTCGGGGTGGGTGAGTGGGCATATAACACGAATATCTAGCAACCCAAAGGTTGTGAGTTTTAATCTCATCACAGATAACTTTAGAATTTAGCACTTTTTAGCTTCTTCACCTAACCTTAACCCTAACTCCTAGCCTAGCTAACGTTAGCCATCTAGCTAACGTTAGCTACTTAGCTAGAATTCATAACATATCATATATGTTTTGTAAATTCGTAACATATTATATGTTTTGCAAATTCGTAATATATATTACCAATTGAAATTCGGAACATATCATACGAAATTGGTGATGTACATCTACAAATTAATGCATACTATATGGAACGTAACATTTTATGGCGTGTCTCAGATTTACTTACAGAATAATACGAAATCCTCTGAGACCAGGTTGGTCGAAACAGATCTCATTTGGCAGTTCCCACATTCCCATTCCCAAAAGCCCTTTTCACACTGCATTGTTCTTATCCCCATGTTAAGGTTATCTTAGCCCCAGGTTAAGACTGGCCCTGGGGTAGCTTATCCTCTGTTCACACAGGCATTTGTTTTGTCACACAACACAATGCTACGGATGTCTCATGTTTTGAGGGAACATGCAATTGGCATGCTGACTGCAGCAATGTCCAATAGAGCTGTTGCCAGATAATTTAATGTTAATTTCTGTACCATAAGCCGCCTCCAAAGTCATTTTAGAGAATTTTGCACTATGTCAAACCCGGCTTCACAACCGCAGACATTTACATTTACATTTTTACATTTAACAACCGCAGACCACATGTAACCACGCTAGCCTGGACCTCCAGATCTGGCACCAGTGGGATCGTCTGAGTCCAGCCATCGGGCAACTGATGAAGATCTGCACAAACTGTCAGAAACCGTCTCAGAGAAGCTCATCTGCATGCTAGTTGTCAACACCAGGGTCTGCTCACCTTCAATGACTGGCACACGGGAGAAGTGTTCTCTTCACTGATGAATCCCGCAAGGATCTGTACACAATTCATTTAAGCTGAAAATGTCCCAGTTCTTCCATGGCCTGCATACTCACCAGACATGCCACCCATTGAGCATGTTTGGGATGCTCTGGGTTGCCCATGTACGACAGCGTGTTTCAGTTCCCGCCGACATCCAGAGGCTTTTTTTCACGCCCCCATTAGAAAACGTCCTCCCACGACAAGGGGTGTATGACGATATCCGGTTGTCATCTGTAGTCTCGAACTTCGAACATCGAGTTTACCCAGTCACTGCTCAATTTGCCATGAGTGATGTGGCTAATATCGTTTACGAACATTCCCAGGTGAAGAGATCTAAACTTGATAAGGATACAAGTTCTTCCACAAACAATATATATTCAACTATCAATGTAAGTTGGTACTTGAAGCGACCAGTTGAGATAGATAGCTAACTAGCCAACTTTGCTAGCAAGCTAACAGTAGCTAAGACATTACCAAATTGGTTAGCGCTAACGTTACTTATTAAGGGCTTGCTTTTGTGTCACAAATCACCTAGCAACCGCATCAGACGCCATGTTGGAAGCCCAAAGTCACTCTGTTGGAAGCCCTTCAACAGTTCACATGGCTGGCTGGGTTGTGCTACCACTGGAAACATTGACCATTATAGTAATTCATTTTTCTAAGGACCCAGAAAACGGAGGCAGTGGGAGAACCTATTCTAGTGAGTAAATATATTTTTAAAATGATAAAAAATATGTATTATTAGCTAGCTCGCTTGCTACAGAAACGTATTGTGCTAACTAAAATGAGCTGCTACGTAACGTATGTTTCGTCTAGTTAGCTAACTTTACATACTGTATATCTAGCTAAGTTAATTAAATATCACCCGCCTGCTAGCTTCATAGTATATAGTTAGTCAGCTATCTTAAGTATTTATCGTTGTAACTCTAAATGCAATTGTGGCTAGATACCTAGCTATAACAGTAACGGCCAATGGAAGAGGGTGAAAGGATTCGCTAGCAGTTCCAGCTGTCGGAGAAGGGAGAGTAGGCTACTCTGGATAGGGCAGGTACCTTTGTGGGAGGACATTATGAAACTATTCTCCAGTTACAGTCTCTAGGGAGAAAAACTACAAGGACAGAGATATATAGCAACATACTATTCAGTGCTTTCTAAGTAGAGTATAATGTAGCCTGTTTCTTTGGGATGTTTTCTGTCCTCAGGTACAGAGAAACTTAAAAAACCCTGTCTGCAGATGAAGAGGTCCCAATGACTGTCCGAGAGAATGAGGGTACATCCTTCTATACCATGGATTATAAGTGTACCTATGTAAGCATATTTTGTGAACAGAAATATAGTTTAAAAGTCACACACAATGTATAAACCTATTACAACTGGAGCAGGCCAACCCTGTAAAAACAATACCAGTAGACAATGTATTTGGGTCTAATTAATATACTGGATTTTGTACATGCCTTGTGCTCACATGAAATAGTTCAGTGCAAATCCAACCCTTGTAATCTAGGTGGTGAAATGATGTGATCATTATCTTAAAACATGAACACAACTACTACCACAAAGGTCAATGTCAGATACATTTCTACCAGGTCTGAGTGGCACTTGGAGGTGCTAATGTGATAATGAAGATGGCTTGCCTAAGACTACCACAACAATTACATTGTCTATGCTAAATGTGTTTAAACTGTAAAATAAATAAAATAGTTGGGCTATAACAACTACTTTTTATTCAATGGGGCTAGGCAAAGCAGAGATTACACATACTTTAATTTCACCCATACAACAATAGAGCCAATTTATTAAAGTACAGTATGTTTACCATATCATAAACAATAGTTGTTTCCACATTCCAAATGACATTTTATATATACGGTTTAAGGGGGCACTTTTGTCATGACAACAAGGTGCTCTACTCAAATGGCACAACCTAATCATTCAGGAAGTTCAAAGCACAGCATATGACAACCATCTTGTAAAACTGAGGGATGCCTCCTTTCATTTCTGGAAATGGACGAAGTAGTAGAAGTAGAAGCTGATGACTCTGCAGCATTGCTCATTTTCACAGTGGGATTACAGTCGACATGGGTGTCTTGATAGTAGAGGTTGACCGATTAATTGTAATGGCCGATTAATTAGGGCCGATTTCATTTTTTTTTTTTTACCTGGTCAGCTCGGGGATTCGATCTTGCAACCTTTCGTTTAATAGTCCAACGCTCTAAACACTTGATTACATTGCACTCCACGAGGAGACTGCCTGTTACGCGAATGCAGTAAGAAGCCAAGGTAAGTTGCTAGCTAGCATTAAACTTATCTTATAAAAACGAGCAATAAATCATAATCACTAGTTAACTACACATGGTTGATGATATTACTAGTTTATCTAGCGAGTCCTGCGTTGCATATAATCGATGCGGTGCATATTTGCGAAAAAGGACTGTCGTTGCTCCAATGTGTACCTAACCATAAACATCAATTCCTTTCTTAAAATCAATACACAAGTATATATTTTTAAACCTGCATATTTAGTTAATATTGCTCGCTAACATGACTCGTTGTGAACTGTGAAGACTATTTCTTCCTAGCAAAGACAGCCAACTTTGCCAAACGGGGGATGATTTAACAAAAGCGCATTGGGGAAAAAAGCACAATCGTTGCACGACTGTACCTAACCATAAACATCAATGCATTTCTTACAATCAATACACAGAAGTATATATTTTTAAACCTGCATATTTAGCTAAAAGAAATCCACGTTAGCAGGCAATATTAACCAGGTGAAATTGTGTCACTTGTCCTGCGTTCATTGCACGCAGAGTCAGTGTATATGCAACAGTTTGAGCCGCCTAATTTGCCAGAATTTTACGAAATTATGACATAGGATTGAAGGTTATGCAATGTAACAGGAATATTTAGACTTATGGATGTCACCCGTTAGTGAAATATGGAACCATTCCGTATATTATCTGACAGAATAAATGTCTTGTTTTCGAGATTATAGTTTCCGGATTTGACCATCTTAATGACCTAAGGCTCGTATTTCTGTGCGTTATTATGTTATAATTAAGTCTATGATTTGATAGAGCAGTCTGACTGAGCGGTGGTAGGCACTAGCAGGCTCGTAAGCATTCATTCAAACAGCACTTTTGTGCGTTTTGCCAGCAGCTCTTCGCTGTGCTTCAAGCATTGAGCTGTTTATGACTTCAAGCCTGTCAACTCCCGAGACTAGGCTGGTGTAACCGATGTGAAATGGCTAGCTAGTTAGCGGGGTGTGCGCTAATAGCGTTTCAAACGTCACTCGCTCTGAGACTTGGAGTGGTTGTTCCCCTTGCTCTGCATGGGTAACGCTGCTTCGAGGGTGGCTGTTGTCGATGTGTTCCTGGTTTGAGCCCAGGTAGTGGCGAGGAGAGGGACGGAAGGTAGACGGTTACACTGGCAATACTAAAGTGCCTATAAGAACATACAATAGTCAAAAGGTATATGAAATGCAGATCGTATAGAGCGAAATAGTCCTATAATTCCTATAACAACTACAACCTAAAACTTCTTACCTGGGAATATTGAAGACTCGTGTTAAAAGGAACCACCAGCTTTCATATGTTCTCATGTTCTGAGCAAGGAACTTAAACGTTAGCATTGTTACATATTGCACTTTTACTTTCTTCTCCAATGCTTTGTTTATACATTATTTAATCCAAATTGAACATGTTTCATTATTTATTTGAGGCTAAATTGATTTTATTGATGTTTTATATTAAGTTAAAATAAGTGTTCATTCAGTATTGTTGTCATTGTTACAAATCAAATAAAAATTAAATCGTCCGATTAATCGGTATCGGCTTTTTTTTGGTGCTTCAATAATCGGTATCGGCTTTGAAAAATCATAATCGGTCCACCTCTACTTGATAGGTCAGCTGGTGAACTTCAATTAGTACATAAACAAATGAAAAGCACTTTGTTAAAATATCACTTCTTCGGGGCACCTGTACCATCACTTAAGTGTTTGGTTGTGTTTAATTCATACAGGTGTTTTAGTGTCATGTAAAGATTAAATCTATTGTTGGGCTGGAACAGCCAATAGTCACACAGCAGGTTGTCCTATGTCCATATATTTTCCCTCTTATGAGTAAAATGTTCAACAAATTCTCAATGGGTTATTATGTGAATATATGATAACCACTGGAGTTTTTTGGACAATAATGTTCTCCAGGCTATATGGATGTCATATTGTACAATTTGCGTCTCCCATTTTCATGGTCAAGGCTAGAAGGGATCCAGCTTTTGTCAAATTAAGTAATATTTGAGATTTCGTAGCAGATTAAGAGAATTAACATTGCTGGTTAGGAGAATTAGGTTTGGAAAAGGGTTAGGGTTAGCTTAAATGCACCCCCAGAAAGACTTTTGATCTTAATTTAACACAAACTGGATCCCTTCTTGCCAGGTCCACATTTCGGCCTAGATTGGTTGCATTCAAGGAAAGGTTGTTTTTATTGATCTGTTGTCAGTGTCAGTAGAGTAGGCCTAGGCTTCTATCGTATTAAAAGAAAGCATATGTTAATGTTTCCGGTCATATGAAGTGTAGTAGATTTGCATGAAATGTTTATCAAAGGCCACATTTTTCCTGTGCAAAGCAAATAAACATCTCTGATATAGCCTATGCCATTACTTGCTTATTGATAGCTTAAATTGATAGCCTAACTTATCACTATCCAATGTACTCATCACATTAGGAATAGTAGCCTTACATTCATCTGCACATGTGATGATAGGCATGCAATCCATTTCTATGGTAAAAATATATATAATCTCGTGACACACGAGATTATAGCTGGTCTACAAGCTATCTCTAGCTAGCTAGCTAGCGAATTTTGGTTAGGTTACTGTTGTTGTTAACACCTGGTTAGCATAACAGCTAAACTAAACTCGAAATCGATCAGACTTGACTTACCAGTGATGAAATGATTGTAGCAGACCCTGTACTGACAACTGTCTGGGTTCAGGTCTTGACTGGCAAACTTGTTTCTTCTTCTTTTCTGACAGTTCTTGAGTCTTCTCATATCACCTATAATGTTTCATGTTTGCAGGGAATCTGTAAACATATTTTTTCCCGTTGTCTTTCCTGCCTTGTTAGAGCAGCCAGATACTCCACGGAAAATGACCGTGGTGATGAATCAACTCGTTTTAGGCACTGTTATCACAGATAGAATTAAAACATCTTTGCTGTTATCATGTAGTTTGGGGTATCCACACGGCTGTGTTTGTCGGAAGAATTAATGCAACATGGCCACCAGGAGACACTTAGCGAGCTAACTAATTAACGTTAACTATTTGTCCAGCCACTGTAATCTATTATTTGTTTCTAGCTAGCAATGTAGCTCGCTAGCTAGCTAGACAAATCTCAGTAATGTTAAGAGTAGCAATGTTAACTTACTAGTATACATCAATTGATTGTTGTCAACATAACATTCAAATGTAGTATAGTAAACTTATTTTTACACTTGGTCAGTTCCATTTTAATGTGAGAATTGAAGAGAAGGAACCATGACCTTGCTGCTGCAGATGTCATACACTGTTCTTGAACAACTATGTGATACATTTTTCCCCTACATTGCAAGCACCCAAGGAGCCCGTCATTGTAAACCACTTCTGTTCATGTGCAGCTGGGAGAGCTTTGTGCAATCTGGTGCCTCTACTCTTCCAGACTGCACATTACACCACAATGGGGTTGAAGACCGTGCCACCACCATTGCCTTGCACAGAGGTACTGCAGTCGTGGCACAGGTCAAGTTTTGAAATTGAGATCATTTTTCATATCGTCATAGAGAAGACACATTTAGCATTTTTGTAAACTCATATTACTGCACGTTGTTTTACATTCATCCTGAATCTTTATTTTTTTTGACCGGAGCCCACTGATGAAATGCTTGTGAGGAAGCCAAGGACATCAGGCAGGAGTGGCATAAAATCCACTCTTTACCAAGCAATCCCTGGTGAGTTACAATTGTCTTACGCTCACACATTGGCTAAAGTTTACAATCTTGGCTGACATTCATTTCCTGTCTATGCTTCTTTTTTGGGTTTCAGGGACCCTTCCTGACATGACAGTGCTGTCTGCTGGACCAAGTTTGAGGAGCATGAGACCACAGCCTGCCATTGCCAAGGTGTTGCATGGATTGGAAGAAATTACTCTAAATTTGGTCCAGTGCTGTCATATCAGTGTCTCCTTACTGTCACCAGAGATTCTAATGCATTCAGATGCTCCTGCTTTCCCCCAACTCCCAGTAAAATAAACGGTCATCGAAACTTTGTCCCTACTTGCACTCAGTTTTACCACATGGAGAGCTTAAAGGAGCCACCATCATTGTCATCTGCTATTGAGAATGGCACAGTCGAGCAGTCTGTCCATCCACTATGGAAGAAATTAGGAAACCACGTGTGACTGCTACCCTGTCTAGTGAGGCATACCACTTGCGTGGGGTGTCATCTCGCCATGCCCTAGCCATGAGAATGCTTAAAAGTGAGCTGCAAACCGAAGCTATGAGAAAGGGGTTTGAGCCAGAGGTTCTATAGAACTACTCTGAATTGTTTAATGTCTCGGTCAAACCTTGTGATTTCGTTGTGAACCCAGATGCACCCCATCTTGGGGCGGAATAGTTTATGACCCTTCTGCAGCGCCACCCTTCGGGCTAGCCGAGATCAAGTGCCCTGATGTTGAGTGTAACTGATGCGAAGCACATTAAGTTTGTCAATGGCCCGGCCAAGCTCAATCACAGCCACAAATATCACTTTAAGTCCAGGGCCAACTGGCTGTAACTGGTTTAGATTGATGCGACTTTGTTACAAGCACTAGAAGTGATATTACAGTAGAGAGAGTTGAGAGATGATGCTTTGATAGCAGAGATGAGAGAAACTTGACTACTTCTACACCTACATGGATGTGTACTTTAAGATGTAGTGTAGCAGGTGAGCCAATCCCACTTGGCAGGCCACTGTAACATTGTTGCCCAAGGCAATGTACATGTAATGTAATGTATTTAACTAATCAAAATTGAATGTAGAGTAAATTATTTGAATGAATTAATTGTGTGATCTTGTTTGTCTATCCCGTGTGGCTCAGTTGGTTGAACATGACGTTTGCAATACTAGGGTTGTGGGGTTGATTCCCACAGGGGACCAGTACGTCGTGAAAGAATGGAAATGTATGCACTCACTACTGGAAGTCACTGGATAAGAGCATCTGCTAAATGACTAAAATGTAAATGTACGCAATTATTCAACTAATTGAATTGTTTGATATTTGTTATTTTATACATACATATGTCACTGAATGAATAATCAAATGTATTTATTGAATAAAATCTTTAAATTAAAAAAGGATGTTCTCTAATAGATTAATGAATTATGCAAACACTAAATCCCAAAACACCCATCTTATTCATAAAAACGACATATTCAATATACAAATTTTCCCAAATTCATGTCTTGTCTAATAGATCAATTTATAATAATCACAAAAAACATGTACATGTAGGTATAAAGCTGTTATTTATAATGACCTAATAAATTGAACTTAAATCAATCATTGATTTGTATTGTGTGTGTGCACTGCCTTGCTTGAGCATATTTTCACACTTGCTTATCACCCTTGAGATCCAGAGGGCCCTGGTAGTTCATTAAGCAGCATTTCGTCCACAGTTGACAGAGCCTGCCAGAATGAGTGGGATAATCATGTCCCAGATATGGTACTTCTTCACCCTCCTAATGACTCTCTCCACTAGCACTCTCAGATGCGAAATAGCTTGCGTTCACTCAGTGTCCTTCCATGTTAGCAGTTGCTCTTTTGATTGGGGGAATGATGAGTGTTGCCCCCACATCTGACTGCATCCTATCTATGATGTACCCCTTGTCTGCCATGCATCCATCACCAGGCTCAAACAGCTTGAGGATTCCAGAGAGACACGTGATCTCCTGATCAAAGATGGATCTAGTGATAAGCTTGGTGCAATCCAAATTAGGCCCTTAATAAAGGTGGTGTGGTTTTTGTAAGATGAAAAAGTCTCTGACTGTAATGTCAGAGAGGAGAGGTTGGCACATCTCAGCTCTGTGCAGTCCATGATAACTGACCTCTGGACAGAACACCTTGTACTTGTCAGGCATGGTATCCTGCACCTGCTTCCTGGACATCCAAATGGGCACAGAGCCCAAGAGAAGATATAGGTAGTTGGTCCAGGTTATTTTAACGCAGCTCACTGTAGGGACACACACCAAAGATGTCCGCCAACACCTCCTTCAGCCCAGCTGCTACTCGACGGCAGTAAAGCACTGTAGGGACACTCACACCAAAGATGTCCGCCAACACCTCCTTCAGCCCAGCTGCTACTCGACAGCAGTAAAGATAAAAACTTGTCAATGAGTGGCAGCTTTCTGTTGGGGCTTGGTGATGCGCTTCCCATTCCAGCCTTCTGGGCCTAGATTAACCCAGAGGCAGAGGGGGCAATGGACTCCCAGAACACCATGAAGACCTCTGAGTGGAACCGGGTATAGAACCTGAAGTCCTCATTGGGTGCACAGAATCTTTGGAGCTGGAGATGGTGAACAGAGAGCTGTTGGACTTGGGGCTCTAGCTCCTTGATTCAATCCAGTGCAGCATCCAACATACCTATAGAAAAGAAAGGGGTAATTTATGTGGCAAAATTGTGCTATTAATCATTTTTATTCTCAGTATCATGACACAGTAAACCATCTCTTACTTAGTTTAGGTCTCAGGACATATGTAATCAATCAAGTATGTTATGGTAGTGCTAAGAAATGTTGGTTCAAGGAACTAACAGGAGGGTGGCTTAAGTTGGAGAGCAGAGTGGGAAAACAGAGAGCATGCAAGCTGGCTAGCGGGTTAATAGTTTTGTTATTGTTATTTCAAAAGCTGATTATAGGTAATGCAATACCTGAACTATAGCAAAGGTTTGCAAAACTACAACTTGCAGGATAATTTCTACAATCCACTTTGAGAGAGGCTTTCCCTGTATCTACAAAGCACACAAACAGCTGATCAGAGTGACGGATCACCTGATTCCGCTCCATGTACTTGTTTAGGGATCTCACAGGACACAGAGTGCATACATCAACATGAGCCCCAGGGGGCATGGAGGTGGATAAGGCTGTTAGCATCATTTCCCTGTTCACATGACCTGGGGGCAGGTCCTTTGGTAGGAAGGCGGGATTAGGCCGCAGGGTAACGCTCGCCTTACCGGCTCTAGCCGATAACACTCATTATTAATAGGCAAAGCATGGAGCTCGCCAACCCTCTTGGTAGAGGCGATGGCCACCAGAAATGCTGTCTTAAGAGAGATGTTTCAAGTCTTTTGGTTGGAAGGGAGGTCTGGCTAGTACTCCAAGAACCAGATTCAAATCACATTTGGGAACTGAGGGGGCTCTTGAGGGGCGTAATCGACGGACTACCTTAAGAAACCTGGCCATGAGCGGGTGGCTGCCAAGCGGCCCATCCTACTCTTCATCATGACATGCTGATATGGCTGCTACATATACCTTAAGTGTGGATAAAGCCCTGCCAGCATCAAACAAAGACCTCAAGAGCTGGAACAAAGATCCTATGCCGCAAGATTCTGCCGCAACCCCCTGCTCCGCACACCGCTGGCAGAACCCGTCACCTCGTGTCATAGGTTGACGTGGTGGAGGGGGCCCTGTCACTCTGTAAGATGTTAACAACAGAGGGCTCAAGATCTAAATTAGACCATTTTCGCTGTTCAGCAGCCAAGCCCACAGCTGCAGGCGGAGTGATTTGGATGCCACAATGTGCCCTAAATATATATATAAATATATATATATAAAATATATCCCATTTAGCAGACGCTTTTGTCCAAAGCGACTTACAAGTCGGCTGGGGCCACTACTTTTACATATGGGTGGTCCCAGCGGGAATCGAACCCATGACGCTTGGCGTTGCAAGCGCCATGCTCTACCGACTGAGCCACACAGGACCCATGCCCTCCGCCTGTGACAATAGGCCCGGCCTCCGAGGTAGTTCCAATGCTGTCCCCACTAGTGTCTCCTGACCCCTCCTGTCTCAGCCTCCAGTATTTATGCTGCAGTAGTTTATGTGTCGGGGGGCTGGGGTCAGTTTGTTATATCTGGAGTACTTCTCCTGCCCAATTCGGTGTCCTGTGTGAATCTAAGTGTGCGTTCTCTAATTCTCTCCTTCTCTCTCTCGGAGGACCTGAGCCCTAGGACCATGCCCCAGGACTACCTGACATGATGACTCCTTGCTGTCCCCAGTCCACCTGGCCGTGCTGCTGCTCCAGTTTCAACTGTTCTGCCTTATTATTATTCAACCATGCTGGTCATTTATGAACATTTGAACATCTTGGCCATGTTCTGTTATAATCTCTACCCGGCACAGCCAGAAGAGGACTGGCCACCCCACATAGCCTGATTCCTCTCTAGGTTTCTTCCTAGGTTTTGGCCTTTCTAGGGAGTTTTTCCTAACCACCGTGCTTCTACACCTGCATTGCTTGCTGTTTGGGGTTTTAGGCTGGGTTTCTGTACAGCACTTTGAGATATCAGCTGATGTACGAAGGGCTATATAAATAAATTTGATTTGACTAGGAGTGACAGTTTTGTGCTAAACCAGTGGCATCTCGGGGCAATCAGAAGGACCATGTGGCTCGCTTCCCTGATTCTGTCCAAAGTTGCTGGAATCAGCGGGATCCGGGGGAAGGCGTGTAGCCTCTTTCTCAGCCACTCGTTAGCAAAGACGTCTAGACTGAGTGGTCCGGGGGGGTTGGATATCAAGAACCAGAGGGGGCACTGTGGGTTCCTCTCTGAGCTAAACGGATCCACCTCCGTTTCCCCAAAGATTCCCCACATGCAACTCACTATTCTGGGATGTAGGCGCCACTCTCCTTCCGGAGGGCCTTCCTTGGACAGCATGCCCGCCTTAATGTGTTCAGAATCCCTGGGAGGTGTACAACTCTTAGTGAGGCGAGATTCTGTAGACACAGCAGAAGGGTATGTGCCATCTGGTGGCAGTGGATGGAACCCAGAACCCCTTGGTGGATTATGTACTCTACCACTGTGGTGCTGTCTGTACCAGCACATGTTTGTCCCACAGTTGTGGGAGAAAGTTGAACAGAGTTAGTTGAACTGCTCTCAACTCCAGCATGTTGATGTGGAGTTTGTACCAGCTGGGGCTCCATGTCCCACTGGCCGCCCTCCCCCACAATACTGCTCCCCAGCCTGTCAAGGAGGTGTCTGTTTGAACCAGATCCCTCGATGGACTCTGCCCAGGCGTATCCCACCTGAAAGGAAAGCCAGGGATCACCATCTTGCTAATGCTTGAGGACATTCCTTTTACACAGACAGGCGACAATACCTGTGTTCTATGGATATCAGAATATATTTGGGAAAATCCATTCACAATCCCCAAAAATGTATGGATGTAAGGAGCCAAACTCAACTGACACATTGAGTATGTTTACATGCACACAAATAATTTGATATTAAACTGATTATGGCAATAGGCAGATTATGCAATAGTCATGTCAACACCTTACTCTGCTGATCTTAATCAAGATTAAAACAGCTGGTTTTCTGAGCAATCTTCGGAATTATTAGAACACGTAAACACCTTAATCGGCGTTCCAGAGGTGCATTTGATCTGCACATGTGCTAGCACCAGCCGAGCAAGCCTCCCTCTTTAGCACAAGTATTCTAACTAGAGTCTAGTATATAATGTTAAAGGCATACATGTTGCCATATACAGTACATATGAGCCTATTAGCCATTGATAAATGTTTTGGAGCCTTTTTGTAGAAAGGTGTTTCATTTTTTTTGTGAGTATCCTGCTTCCATACTAGTCCATCCGTGCCATCAATGAAGTAAAGTATGAGATGTCAGCCGAGGACCTTACCAACATGGTGTTTGACAAGATCGACATCAATGGAGATGGTAAGATTCTTCACCTCAATGTACAGGTTCCACATTCTATTAGTGCCACAGTGTTTACTTTTTATGACTTTCATGTAGATATGGTATATGTGCCTATCAATAAGGTGTGTGTGTGTCTGGCAGTTGAGCTGTCCCTGGAGGAGTTCATGGAGGGCATCCAGATGTATGTCAAGTATTAACGAGAGAGAGAGATGTTTATTTATTTTCCCTTTTGTACTTGAACTATTTGCATATCATTACAACACTGTATATAGACATTTATGACATTTTAAATGTCTTTATTATTTTGGAGCTTTTGTAAGTGTAATGTTTACTGTACATTTTGTATTGTTTATTTCACTTTTGTTTTATCTATTTCACTTTCTATGGCAATGTAAACATATGTTTCCCTTGCCAATAAAGCTCTTTAATTAAATAGAGAGAGAGGATCCATTGATTAGACAAAGATCACCTACAGCGAGTAAAGCAAAGCATTAGGGGTCTGGTTCTTTCTTTAGGCCTTGTTGCAATGTTAAAACTTGGCCCAGAGAGCGAGGGATAACCAAAATGTATACCAATCATATTAGTATATTTTAACATTTTTGTCTGTTTCGTGAGCTGAACCCGTTATCCTACATGGGCGTATCCAAATGTGGCATACAGTAATGACTGCCTCAGTTGTCACCTACACACCTTTTGTAAAAGTGTCATCCATGTCCAATCAAAGTGCACTTGCTTGTATATATGGTTAGTATGTGTAGCACTGCTTTACCAATCAGAAGTAAATAACTAATATTACATTTTGTCTATGAACAAGCATATCATATGTGTGTATGATACATCTCTGTTGTCTGGAGTTGTCTGGAGTGATTGCATTCATGAGGAATTCTCTGATTCTACCTCTGAAATTAAACAGACATACTGTGTGCGTGGCTTCAGTGACTTGACTTCATCATGAATCTAGATAAAATGTGTTTGTATAGTCTGTAGATGGTTTTCATGTTTTAAGTAGCCTATTCCTTAATAGAGACACAATCCAATATTTAGTTCCCGTGCTTCACTTTGCCCCTGTTTTTCAGTGAGATTCCCCTTTTTGTATCACCATCTCAAATTCTAAAGTACACAATAGACTTGGTTTGGAGGCCAACCTCAATTGCCTATGATGTCAGTGAAATGTTTTGGCCCTGAACAATCTGTTCCTTGTTTGGCCATTTCAATGCATTACAGAGAGACAGGAGCT
Organism: Oncorhynchus masou masou; assembly: GCF_036934945.1. Taxonomy (NCBI): domain Eukaryota; kingdom Metazoa; phylum Chordata; class Actinopteri; order Salmoniformes; family Salmonidae; genus Oncorhynchus; species Oncorhynchus masou. The sequence continues at coordinate 59,984,146 of NC_088216.1, forward strand.
TTGAGACTATGTGCAGAGCAACATCAAAAACACGGGATGTCCCTCACCTGCCACCAACCCTGACATATGAAGAAATGTAGCCTATCAGTCATTGGTTGAGACCACTGTAATGACATCTAAAGCTAAATTGCAAAATACCACAAAAAGATGTATTGTATAGACTTCACATGTTTGAATAAAGTAAATAACACGTATTTTCAATTGAATGGCAAAATGTGTTCTTTGCTAATAATGCTTTTTCAGTTACATTTTCAATTGACCATCAGTCTTAAATCCTTAATCTTGAAAACTCTCACTCACACACACACACACACACTTAGGCTATCTGATCTCACTGGCCTATAAATATATGCACACGTAAGGAAACTGGGAAGCTTCAGGGAAGTCCTCAAGACAAGAGCGCCTCGTGCGGTGAAGACTGCTCGCACGCACACATTGGGAAAAGGCCCGTGGGCAGTTTCTGGGTGTGACTGCACCATTAACGAGTGTGTATCGTAGAAATTATCATAATGTACTTGTTACAACGACAGTGTAAATGCGTAAAACACACACGGCGTGTGCTAAATTAACATATTTTAATTAGGCTATAATAAAATGACTGCGCTCCAAACTGCTTATTTCAAATTGCTTTTGAAAACAACAAATATAATTAAATAATTTTACAGCATAATAGTCTTAATGGATTTTATATGGCTAATTTAAAGAACCTATGGCAACAACATTATAACAAATATTGTGAGTCATTTGGTCACAAGAAGGCTCCACCGAAAGTAAGCTGGGTTTTTTCACCAGCTGGAAAGGTGTGCCGGGTGCCAGGAATGAAACGTCTGTGATGTCACAGCTCTACCTGAGTTTCGGGAAGGGAGTCGAAAAGGGGTGGCCTGAACTAATGGGGACAAGATTATCAGAATTGTTCTCGCATGATAAGAAGTATACGTGAGTCATACAGTCTACTTTTACCTGGATTGCTAAGGACATACAAATTCCAACGTTTTGGAGAATAATATTTCCCTGAAATTGATTGAGGTTCTAATTTTTTCCGGATAGAAAGTAGCCTACTTCCTGGTCACATTCAACTGCAGGTACTTTTCGCAGCGGTCGCCTACATTTAGTTAGTTTGCAACCTTGAAATAGTTTAAAGTTCGTAACTAGATGGTTATTAGAAATCATTACTAACAATTTATCCGTGAAAAGTAGCCTATTTACTGGTCTTTCATATGGTGCTCAAATTTACAGTAAGAGCGAGCGAGGGGTTGCAACTAAGCATCAACAAAAGTCAAAGGTTTATCACAACAAAAGCCAGTAAAGTCATTGCTTGGTGGGGAAAATGTCATTTTATGGTTATGATTTTGGGGTAAATTAATGTAGCAACATTGGACATGGCTTTATTTCCATACTCAACAGACCTGTGAAACATGTCCTGCAGACACACCAGGAGTATCATAAAACCAACCATAATTATGTACTTAGTGGCCCAAGTCTGTTTGGAATCTTGATAGCCATGTAATCTTGGTCATCATGTGAGTGCCTGCCTCAATCAAGATGTGCCAGCTAAATTATGACCGTACAGCTCACTGTCTTCTTAGTACAGTGCTTTTATTAGAACTGTTTACGTTTTTAAATATCTTGGTCAGGATATCCATATAAGTATACCATATGGATAGTAGATCTCTAACCCTCCCATGGTGGCCTCCTCCCCAGATTGAAAGCATGGCGGTGACCCCACGGCGTGTTCGGCTAAAGCCCTGGCTAGTGGCCCAGGTGGACAGTGGGCTCTACCCAGGTCTGGTGTGGATCGATCGAGACAACAAGCGCTTCAGGGTCCCCTGGAAACACGCTACGCGCCACACCCCCCAGCATGAGGAAGAGAACACAATCTTTAAGGTTAGTAAAGCAGATATCTGTTACAGCTTGTGAAACAATACATGTAGGTCAGTGGTCACCAACCTTTTCTGAGCTGAGATCACTTTCTGAGTCAAAATGCAGGCTGAGATCTACTGCTCAGAATAATAAAAAATGTAAAACATTGCTTAAAAAATGTATTCTTCATCTGTCCCTTCTCTCCTTGTATCAGGCCTGGGCAGTGGAGACAGGAAAGTTCCAGGAGGGTATTGATGACCCTGACCCTGCCAAGTGGAAAGCCCAGCTCCGCTGTGCCCTCAACAAGAGCAGAGAGTTCAACCTTGTCTACGATGGCACCAAAGAAGTCCCCATGAACCCCCTGAAGATCTACGATGTCTGTGACATCCCACAGCCCCTCAGTAACCCAGGTAAATGTCCATGGGTGACATACAAATACAGTAGCAGTCAAAAGTTTGGACACACAGACTCATTCCAGGGTTTTTCTTTATTTGTACTATTTTCTACATTGTACAATAATAGTGAAGACATCAAAACTATGAAGTAACACGCATGGAATCATGTAGTAACCTAAAAAACAAATCAAAATATATTTTAGATTTGACATTCTTCAAAGTAGCCAACCCTTTGCCTTGATGACAGCTTTGCACACTCATGGCATTCTCTCAACCAAATTCATGAGGTAGTCACCTGGAATGCATTTAAATTAACAGGTGTGTCTTCTTAAAAGTTCATTTGTGGAATTTATTTCCTTCTTAATGCATTTGAGCCAATCAGTTGTGTTGTGACAAGGTAGGGTTGTTATATAGAAGATAGCCCTATTTGGTAAAATACCAAGTCCATATTATGGTTAGAACAGCTCAAATAAGCAAATAAAAACCACAGTCCATTATTACTTTAAGACATGAAGGTAACAAGCTGGAAAATGTCAAAAACATTTGAAAGTTTCTTGGACTTTAATTTACTTTTTTAAGTACAGTTTAACAACAATAATGTTAGTAAATTGTATGTATTTTTAAAAAACATTTTATTTAACTAGGCAAGTCAGTTAAGAACAAATTATTATTTAAAATGATGGCCAATGGTAGCAGCTTTGAAGCTTAGTTTGGGATTTGGAATCCCTTGCTCTCTCTTCATTTTCTCTTCATCTCTCTCACATCAGGATCCTCAGACTCTGGGTCCTGGACGCTGAATGACTGTGATGAAGATGAACCAGATACTCCAGAGCCCCTTCCTCCTTATCCAACATCCAATGGTTAGTCATGTCAATTTTTCCTTATCTCTCTTATTTGTCCCTCACTAATACTGTTTTTTCTGTGATGTTTACCATGTCATTTGTCCTAAACCACACAACAGTTCAGATCTAGCATCCAGATAATGTTTTCCAGTTTGCTTGGTCCAAAAACAACTGCCTAGTGCCCTTTTGTCTGTCTTACCCCCTGTTTTGATATCAATATCCCTGTATTGTTTTTAGGCATGTTATCTAATCATGCTTTGTTTTCCCCTGTAACGACCAGGTACCAGCCCCACTCTAATGTGGTCTCCTCCGGGGTCAGTATCGCCCCTCCACCCCCCCAGCTGCCCCCCATCAGTTGAAGTGTGGCCCAAAGAGGAGGTTAAGCCGTGGCCAAAAGAGGAGCCTTTGGATGTGGAGATGCAGCCCTCCCCTGAGGAGATGGCGCCCCCTCCTCCACTTGACATGCCTTCCCCTTCCATGCCTGACATGATGTTTGCCTCCCCAGAGATGTGGATCAGCTCCTTGCCCAGTGAGTACACTACTACACACAAACTCCTCCATTAGATAAATATAGGACTGCAAACATTGATTGTATATAGTATCACAGGAGTTTACCAATACAGACCAACTAATAAGAGTACCTCTCTTATTGAATCTTCATGTGTTTTTTGTCTCTTTTTCCCTAAGTGACAGACCTGGAGGTGCAGTTCCAGTACCGGGGTAAGGAGGTGTGTCCAGCCATGACAGTCAGTAATCCCCAGGGCTGCAGGCTGTTTTACGGGGACCTGGGCCCCATGGTCAACCAGGAAGAGCTGTTTGGCCCTATCAGCCTGGAGCAGCTGAGGTTCCCCTCTACCGAGCACATCGCCAACGACAAGCAGAGGGTCTTCACCAACCGCCTGCTGGACGTCATGGACCGAGGCCTCATCCTGGAGGTCAGTGGCCATGACATCTATGCCGTCCGCCTCTGCCAGTGCAAGGTGTACTGGTCAGGCCCCTGTGCACCCAACCCCAATGCACCCAACCTCATAGAGAGGCAGAGGAAGGTTAAGATGTTCTGTCTGGAGTCGTTTCTCAGCGGTAAGTACTGACTCCGATCCTACTGACCATTTTAGCATAGATGGACTCTAACCTTCCTACAGCAACAATGTTTTATACCACTCTTCTCAAAGCTTCTTGCTTATCAATATTTATATATGCTATTAGGCTGGGCCCTTAGGAGGTAGTAGGGCATACACTGAGTGGAAAAAACATTAAGAACACCTGTACTTTCCCTGACAGACTTACCAGGTGAAAGCTATGATCCCTTATTGATGTCACTTGTTAAAACCATGTCAATCAGTGTAGATGAAGGGGAGGAGACAGGTTAAAGAAGTATTTTTAAGCCTTGAGACAATTGAGACAAAGATTGTGTATGTGTGTCATTTAGAGGGTAAATGGGCAAGACACTATATTGAAGTGCCTTTGAACAGGGTATGGTATTAGGTGCCAGGCACAATGGTTGGAGTATGTCAAGAACTGCAACGCTGCTGGTTTTTTCATGCTCAACAGTTTCCTGTGTGCATCAAGAATGGTCCACCATCTAAAGGACATCCAGCCAACTTGACACAACTGTGGGAAGCATTGGAGTCAACAAGGGCCAGCATCCCTGTGGAATGCTTTCGACACCTTGTAGAGTCCATGCCCTGATGAATTGAGGATGTTCTGGGGGCAAAAGGGGATGCAACTCAATATTAGGAAGGTGTTCTTAAAGTTTTGCACACTCAGTGTATGCCATGAGACTGATTTGCTATGTGATATGATTGTGATTGTTTGATGTGTGCAGGTGTAATAGCCCATCAGAGGGGCCAGTCTGCCAGCCTTCCTCAGTTCGACATCAACCTGTGCTTTGGAGAGGAGTGGCCTGACAGCAGACCCAGGGAGAGGAAGCTCATCATGGTGCAGGTATGAGACGGTGCAGGCAATGATTCATAGAAAACTAATGAAACATTTGTTTTTCATTATTTTAAAATTTGTGTTTTGTTGTTGAGTCCCTTCACTGTAACTGACTCGTCTTTGGCCCTCTGTTCCCACCCAGATCATCCCTGTGGTAGCACGTATGATCACTGAGATGTTCTCAGGTGACTGCATGCGCTCCTTCGACAGCGGCAGTGTGCGCCTGCAGATCTCCATCCCGGACATCAAGGACAACATCGTTACCCACCTGAAGCAGCTGTACCGCCTGCTGCAGACCCACCAGGGCCAGGAGGGCTGGCCTCAGGCTCTGCCCCTGGGGGCTGGCATGAGCCTGCCCCAGGCCCTGCACGCCCAGTGAAGCTACCCAGTCCACCATGGCCCTACCAGGCCAGTCAGTCTCATACACAGCTCTGTCTGGACACTGTCTCCTTACTGCTGTCTCTACTGCTGGGTTATGTGGAGACCTGTAGTCAGCAAGCTAGTACTTATGTTTGTAGAGGCGTGTTAATCCGAATAGGAAAAGGGAGAGGGATTGCTTCAATTTAGCCTTTTCCCTTTCTTTTGCTATTATGTTCTCTGAGAGGAGCCATGTGTATATATATAAGTAAATGCTGCTAAACAGGCACTGTAAGACTACTACTGTGGCAGTCTGTGAAACATGGATAGTGTCTGTCTGCAGTTGTAAAGCCCCGTGGCCTTGTACTCAATATGGGCAGAACTGGAGGAGCATTGGATGGCATGATGGGCAAAAGTCCTGTTAGCTGCAAGGCAACATTGAACATAGTCAATGAGTTACAGGCATAACCCTTGACCCCATGTTACAAAATACCAGTCAGTTATCAAGCTGTGTCCTGGTCCTTGTTGGTCATGTCATTTTGTCTACTACCTGTTTTTAACCCATGAAGAATATGTTTGAGTGCTAAAGCTAGATATTTATATATATTTTTTCTTTTGGAGAAAAAACATTCAAGTGGTTAATCCATTATGTGAACTTTTATGATACACACTTTAATAGTTATCTTTCCTTTCTATTGGTTATTATACATTTGTATCTCATCATGACTGCTGAGATCCATTCTAACTGTTCCTGCAAGATATATCCTATACCCTTTACTGGTTTGTTTATGCTAATACTAGTAGATAAGATCAGGTCAAGGTAGAGGATTCGGTGAACCAAATGGATTGTTTATTTTCTGATAGACCGTATCACCATGTATAGCCTCCATTTATAATTTTATGGAATTTAAACCATTTGTTTTGGTCCATGAAATTAATATAAGTGGTGTCGCTGCACTTTTGAGATTAAATGGAGTCTTATGCTTAGATAAATTAAATGCTTTCAATAACTTTTATCCTAATGATTTGTATTGTTTTTGTTGAAAAAACGGCCATAACTAGGCAAGTTATAATTATTATTTTTTTTTTAAATGAAGGGAATCCGCAATGAAATGTATTCAGTAATGAAAAAGGGTTTAACTCAAATTGACAGTTATACCTGCAAGTGTTTTATTCACTGGTATTTTATGTCAGTTTTACTGTCTAGTTATTAAAGTGGTTGTGTGTCAAATATACTGACACCATATGTATTTGATTATTATAAAAGGATGAAACACGTATGCATGAACATGATGCAGTAACCATAAAATGCATTAGAAATACAAATTTACTTCAAGATTACATGTTCAATGGATGATAAATATCCTTTGCTATAATGTTGACTGAGCTATACAGAAAACATTTAAAAGTAAAATGCAATAAACATATTTCCCAAAACCCTCAGTTTTGTCCAGTTCCCAGGTCTTGTCATATGGGCCTATAGCAATGCTGAGGTAATGTCATAGAGATACTTATCTGTGCGTTCTTGTAGTACTTGATAAAGGTCCCACAGCTGTTTCCTTCTTGTGTGGATATCGGCCAATAACAACGTCAAAATGGCTGCCAAGTGACTACCAGGAACGGAGACCTCAGGATAAACCAGGGACAACAGCAATTCAATCAGTATCAAGATAATATAGGACTAAAAGCAAGCAGAGCCAATAAACATGTTGGAGACATACAGCATGAAGACAGTGGGGACAAACATGGACATAAATGTTTCTTCCTAGGTTTTGGCCTTTCAAGGGAGTTTTTCCTAGCCACCTTGCTTCTACACCTGCATTGCTTGCTGTTTGGGGTTTTAGGCTGGGTTTCTGTACAGCACTTTGAGATATCAGCTGATGTAAGAAGGGCTATATAAATTGATTTGATTTGCTATGCTGGTGCTCTGGGTTTGATATGACTAAGATGAGAAAGTGAATTGTAGACATATTCGGACCTCTCCTATGGATGTTGGTTTCCATCATACTTTGCTTTATGTTGCTGTGGTGTGACATAGCTGGATGAATCTGCTCATCTAAGGGATGCTCTAGTGATGAGTTTATAACACATTTATGGACCAATAAATATCATGGTTAAAATAGAAGTTGAAACTCCTTTACCTACTACTACAGTAACACAATCCAACTGTTTTTTTCTGCAAGTGGGTGTGTAATATACTACACCTATGGAGTTCTGTTGCCGTCCTTTGACAATCTCCTGCTGTTTCTTGGTGTCTTCCTGCTTCTGTCTTCCAAGTGTCTTGTGTCCTGCAGATGTGCAGGTTGTGCTCTAGAAAGCTGATGATTTGATTTTGATTTGATTTGATGTTGAGATGGATGTGTTGGTGCTGCAGCAGCTGGCTCTCCAGGGGCCTCCTGTCCTATCACTCCCTGGATGGATGCACAGGGAAATACATGATGCTACTGTATGTAGATATCTTATGTCACTCTAACAACAGGTGAGTGCTGTGTGTGTGTGTGGGGGGGGGGGGGATTCTCATGAAACCAGTTTTAACCATGTCAGTAGCAAATTGAGTTACAAAACAATGATGCATCTGCAAAAAGAGACTAACATTCCAAAGACTAAGATGCCTAGTTTATGGCACGGTGTCTTATTTTAAATATGTGGTACATTTTTGCCTAAAGTTTGTACATTTTCACTCCAAATTACCATTACCAAAATGCGTCTGGATTCAATTCTCGTGTAATTTTATGCAATTTTACTTTAGAGAAACCCAGCTTATTTGAATAAAACACAAAAAGTGTGTCCATAAATCATAATAAGGCTATACTAATTTAACTTTAATATTAAACTATTATATAGTAGTTTTAACTATAATAACATTAAACTGGAATATTTATTATGTAAAAACACAGTGTTTGTGAACATTTGTCATCACCATAACACTTTTTCAAGTTCCTGTAAAAAACTATAAATAAAAATTCACCCATGGAGTTCCCAAACATTTTCAATCAGGCAATGGGAACATCCCGCACCCCCCACGTCTATTTCCATGGGCACAAGCAAATTTTTTCCAGGTTTTAAAGCTTATTTCCTGCAATTCTCCATATTTTGTTATGAGAACATTTTGCAATTCTATACATTTTGCCATGCCTTTTGCCATGTTTAATGTGTATTTATGTGATATTTGAGTGACTCAAACATTGTAACACAAACTATGGGCTTGTGCCTTTTTGCTAATACAACATGGCGCATCCCACAGTTTGGGTACCACTGATCTAGAGGAGTAGTTATTAGATGAGCACAAGATAATTTAATATATTCCCTTATATGCATTCAGAATGAGGTTCTTGCACGCCCAATTTTTCAGTTTTTGATTTGTTAAAAAAGTTTGAAATATCCAATAAATGTCGTTCCACTTCATGATTGTGTCCCACTTGTTGTTGATTCTTCACAAAAAAAATACAGTTTTATATCTTTATGTTTGAAGCCTGAAATGTGGCAAAAGCTCGCAAAGTTCAAGGGGGCCGAATACTTTCGCAAGGCACTGTATATGTGTGTGTGTGTACCTTGAGCTGGCTCTGTAATATGTTTATATTGTCTATGTTCTGCACCAGAGACTTGCTCACTGTGATGACTGAACCTGTGCTGTCTGCAGTGCCATCTGGGGACACACAAAATACACATGCGGTGAAACTGTCCTAAGATGTCCCTTCTTATTAATTCGAAACTCTAAGAATCTCTTATTTCTCAAATTGAGTCACAAAAATGTAATTAATCATTGACTGTAGTAGAACACTATGCTATTTTGCGTGATCCAGAATGCAGCCCTGTCTGACCCCTTACCTCCAGGCTGTGAGCCCTGTCCTGGGCCTTGTTCGTCTGGTCAGTGACCCTCTGGAGCGCGGCTACAGCCATCTCCTCCACCTCCTGCCTCTGCTGCTCTGACTGTAGCAGCAGCATCTTGGCTCCATCCCTAGACAGCCTCTGAGAGAAACAGAGGACGAGTCAGCAAAATGATGATTGCTCTTTGTGATTTCAGCCTGGTGGTGATTTTGTATGAGCATCCATATACTGTAAGTCATAGGTACAGACGGTGTTCCTGAACACACCTGTCCACAGATCCTCAGCGGTGACTCTAGTGCCCAAATCTTTCCCTTCATCTTGTCCTCTTTACAACAGATCTGTGAGGGTAGAGAAAGATGAGACGTGTGAGAGAGATGAAACATACTGACAGTCAGGTAGAAAGACCGAAAAACAGATAACAACTAGTAGACGGTGGTAAAAATACATTTCATTTCTCTCTGTACATGTCTCGTGTTTCTCTATCAGCTTCTCAGTGACACGATGCAGGGTAGACCACAGCTCCTCCAGTAGAATAATGGTGGAAACGCTGTGAACTCGTCTCTGAAACCACAGCCTGTCTTAAACTAGATCACTGAACCAAACACAGTATTACCTAATTTAGAGAAGTGATGGATCAGACACCTTAAGGACCCTATGTTACAACACAACAGTTGCCCAGAACATTAACCTACTGTCCAAACTTTATGGCAGTCCCTTCATGAAACAGAATATGGTACAGAAATACAGTAATTCAATGTGCACACATGAGTATGATTGTGACATGGGCAAAGGTAGAGGGACATTTGTGGACATCACATCAGTGTATAAGAGATCCAGGTCCTAACCTTCCAGACATTGTCCTGTGAGAGCAGTATAGTAGAGGTGGTGTGCTGCAGTAGAGACAGCTTCTGTTTCAGAGAATCCTCTTGCCACAGAGCCTCCTATGGAAAGAGATACACCATAATACAAGTGAGGTTGAAGTTCGGACTAAAAGGTATGTCTCAATTCTAGATTCAAATATGTTAGCTTCTTTGCATTAGTAAGGAGTCAGCAGAGCAGGATTCCACACCTGTACATACTCTGCAAGTTGAAGGAGGTCCTAGATAGAGGACAGAGAGATTGAGGGCGTTTTAACAATATTCATAAAGTATATTCCCAACGTGGAGCAAGGAGGGAGATCATATACAGTATATTGTTATTATGGGTGGTGAACCATGTATGTCTCATACACCCACAAGAGTTCAAATATCATAACATCAACTGTACGTTGCTATGCAACACAACTGATAGTGATGTGTTTTGTCAGAAAGATGAATGATATAATGTAGATGGAAACTGTGACTCATTGCTGTGGCTCATATTTGAATGAGAAAAATACATTGAAATCTAGTACAGAGATCTAGTACATCAGAGTTACTTACTGCCCCATTCACTGTGATATAGCCATGCCTGTGAATGATAGGGAGTTGGGGTCAGAGGTCAAAGTGTTATACATGACAGATAAGCAGTTCAACAGATTAGTGCCTTCATGTAAAGGTCAGTCGCTTACTGTGCTCACTCTGACAGAAAGCATTCCTTTGGTGGAGCTGATTGCTTACTAGGCCACTCTTCTCCTGTTGAACTACTGACAGGGAGAGAGGAAGACGATGAAGTTCACCAACAAACTCAAAGCCAAAAGCGTATGTTGAAATTGAAATACCAAAATAAGAGTTCTATATTTGACCTCTATCTCTGATATCCATACACTTCCTTAGTGTTGGTTTCTGTGAAGTGTGAGAGAATGTCTGTGAGAAGCCAGAGTGATGATGCCCTGTTTTGTTTTGCCCTCCTCTCCCTTGTGGTGGTGAGGTGATCCACGATGCCTGATGAAACAGTTTTCCAACTGTGACACACCTTTTTTGTGTTTGACAAATAATAACACAATGTCATACAGGTAATGTGTATTATTATTATGTCATACAGGTAATGTGTATTACTTTGTTAGACAGGTAATGTGTATTATTATGTCAGACAGGTCATGTGTATTATTATGTCATACAGGTAATGTGCATTATTATGTCATACAGGTCATGTGTATTACTTTGTCAGACAGGTAATGTGTATTATTATGTCAGACAGGTCATGTGTATTATTATGTCATACAGGTCATGTGTATTATTATGTCATACAGGTCATGTGTATTATTATGTCAGACAGGTCATGTGTATTATTATGTCATACAGGTAATGTGTATTATTATGTCATACAGGTCATGTGTATTATTATGTCATACAGGTAATGTGCATTATTATGTCATACAGGTCATGTGTATTATTATGTCATACAGGTCATGTGTATTATTATGTCACATGGCTAATGTGTATATATGGTTCTCATATTTGCAGTGCATTCAGCTTTGAGCTGAGATAAATTAAGAAAGAAAGCATGACTTTCAGTATGAATTAAATTAAAGAAATGAAGCGTGACATTCAAACACCTGCGGTATAAAGTCCTACTTTATGTATGTGAAGCTTCGCCATAATCAGAAACTAGCTGAAGTGTACGAGAAGGCTGCTGAGAAGCCTGCTGACTCAAAGCTGAGAGACGGATCACTAACAACATAAGAAACACCAGGAGGCAGATACATGACCAAAATCACAAAACATGAAGCCTTGTGAGTGTGATCACAGGAGTAGCAAAAACAAACCTGAACACATTCAATGAAGCTAACAGCCTATTGTCTCTCTATCGTCTCAACGTCTGTCTTCTTTGAATTCACTAACTGTTACTTCTGACTCTCTTTCATGACAGGAAATGAGAGAAACCACACTGCTGTTCCTCTATAATGACCCCCCACATTGCATCCTCACACTGGCATCACAAATGGGAAAAGCATAAGAGAAGTGACAGTGGTAGGAAACTCATATTTTGAGATGTGGTGTGGGAGAGTTGTAGGTCTGCAGAATGTAGTGGTACTGTGGCAAGTGATAAGCCCAAGCTTAAGAAAAGGGGCGGGGGGGGGGGGTGTATGCCTTATGATTAACGGGACGTGGTGTGATCATAACAACATACAGGAACTCAAGTCCTTCTGTTCACCTGACCTAGAATTCCTCACTATCAAATGTCAACCGCATTATCTACCAAGAGAATTCTCTTCGATTATAATCACAGCCGCATATATTCCCCCCCAAGCAGACACATTGATGGCCCTGAACAAACTTTATTTGACTCTATGCAAACTGGAAACCACATATCCTGAGGCTGCATTCATTGTAGCTGGGAATTTTAACAAGGCTAATCTGAAAACAATACTCCCTAAATCTATCACCATATCGATTGTGCTACCAGGGCTGGTAAAACACTGGATCATTGTTATTCTAACTTCCGCAACGCATATAAGGCCCTCCCCCGCCCTCCTTTCGGAAAAGCTGACCATGACTCCATTTTGTTGCTCCCTGCCTATAGACAGAAACTAAAACAGGAAGCTCCCGCGCTCAGGTCTGTTCAACGCTGGTCCGACCAATCTGATTCCACGCTTCAAGATTGCTTCGATCACGTGGATTGGAATGTGTTCCGCACTGCGTCGAAAACAACAACATTGACGAATACGCTGATTCGGTGAGCGAGTTTATTAGCAAGTGCATCGGCGATGTCGTACCCACAGCAACTCTTAAAACATTCCCAAACCAGAAACCGTGGATTGATGGCAGCATTCGCGCAAAACTGAAAGCACGAACCACTGCATTTAACCAGGGCAAAGTGACCAGAAACATGGCCGAATACAAACAATGTAGCGATTCCCTCCGCAAGGCAATCAAACAAGCTAAGCGTCAGTATAGAGACAAAGTAGAGTCGCAATACAACGGCTCAGACACAAGAGGTATGTGGCAGGGTCTACAGTCACGGATTACAAAAAGAAAACCAGCCCCGTTGCGGACCAGGATGTCTTGCTCCCAGACAGACTAAACAACTTCTTTGCTCGCTTTGAGGACAATACAGTGCCACTGACACAGCCCGCTACCAAAACCTGCGGACTCTCCTTCACTGCAGCCGACATGAGGAAAACATTTAAACGTGTTAACCCTCGCAGACGGCATCCCCAACCGCGTCCTCAGAGCATGCGCAGACCAGCTGGCTGGTGTGTTTACGGACATATTCAATCAATCCTTATCTCAGTCTGCTGTCCCCACATGCTTCAAGAGGGCCACCATTGTTCCTGTTCCCAAGAAAGCTAAGGTAACTGAGCTAAACGACTACCGCCCCGTAGCACTCACTTCCATCATCATGAAGTGCTTTGAGAGACTAGTCAAGGACCACATCACCTCCACCCTACCTGACACCCTAGACCCACTCCAATTTGCTTACCGCCCCAATAGGTCCACAGACGACGCAATCGCAACCACGCTGCACACTGCCCTAACCCATCTGGACAAGAGGAATACCTATGTGAGAATGATGTTCATTGATTACAGCTCAGCATTTAACCATATAGCACTCTCCAAACTCGTCATCAAGCTCGAGACCCTGGGTCTCAACCCCGCCCTGTGCAACTGGGTACTGGACTTCCTGACGGGCCGCCCCCAGGTGGTGAGGGTAGGTAACCACATCTCCACCCCGCTGATCCTCAACACTAGGGCCCCACAGGGGTGCATTCTGAGCCCTCTCCTGTACTCCCTGTTCACCCACGACTGCGTGGCCATGCACGCCTCCAACTCAATCATCAAGTTTGCAGACGAGACTACAGTGGTAGGCTTGATTACCAACAACGACGAGACGGCCTACAGGTAGGAGGTGAGGGCCCTCGGAGTGTGGTGTCAGGAAAATAACCTCACACTCAACGTCAACAAAACAAAGGAGATGATCGTGGACTTCAGGAAACAGCAGAGGGAGCACCCCCCCTATCCACATCGACGGGACAGTAGTGGAGAGGGTAGTAAGTTTTAAGTTCCTCGGCGTACACATCACGGACAAACTGAATTGGTCCACCCACACAGACAGCGTGGTGAAGAAGGCGCAGCAGCGCCTCTTCAACCTCAGGAGGCTGAAGAAATTTGGCTTGTCACCAAATGCACTCACAAACCTTTACAGATGCACAATCGAGAGCATCCTGTCGGGCTGTATCACTGCCTGGTATGGCAACTGCTCTGCCCACAACCGTAAGGCTCTCCAGAGGGTAGTGAGGTCTGCACAATGGATCACCGGGGGCAAACTACCTGCCCTCCAGGACACCTACACCACCCGATGTCACAGAAAGGCCATAAAGATCATCAAGGACAACAACCACCCGAGCCACTGCCTGTTCAACCCGCTATCATCCAGAAGGCGAGGTCAGTACAGGTGCATCAACATGCCAACATACTGACTCAAATCCAGCCACTTTTAATAATTGAAAAATGTATGTAGAAAATGTATCACTAGCCACTTTAAACAAAGCCACTTAATACAATGTTTACATACCCTACATTACTCATATCATATGTATATACTGTACTCTATACCATCTACTGCATCTTGCCATCTTTATGTAATACATGTATCACTAGCCACTTTAAACAATGCCACTTTATATGTTTACATACCCTACATTACTCATCTCATATGTATATACTGTACTCGATACCATCTACTGCATCTTGCCTATGCCGTTCTGTACCATCACTCATTCACATATTTTTATGTACATATTCTTCATCCCTTTACACTTGTGTGTATAAGGTAGTTGTTGTGAAATTGTTAGGTTAGATTACTCGTTGGTTATTACTGCATTGTCGGAACTAGAAGCACAAGCATTTCGCTACACTCGCATTAACATCTGCTAACCATGTGTATGTGACAAATAAAATTTCATTTGAAGGTATTTGTTTAGAATATATACAGACTTTGAGTCACACTTCCCAATTCCAGATTGTTCTCAACTGACACTGATGTACAGTGCATTTGGAAAGTATTCAGACCCCTTGACTTTTTCCACATTTATTATTATTATTTATTGTAAAATTAATTTAAAAAACTAAATAATCCTCATTACCCCATAATGGCAAAGCAAAAATAGGTTTTTAGAAATTTTTGCAAATAGATTAAACATTGAAAACTGAAATCTGTCCCGAAGCCACTCCTGTGTTGTCTTGGCTGTGTGCTTATGGTTAGGGTCCTGTTGGAAGGTGAACCTTCCCCTCAGTCTGATGTCCCAGTCTGAGGTCCTCAGTGCTCTGGGGCAGGTTTTCATCAAGGATCTCTCTGTACTTTGCTCTGTTCATCTTTCCCTCGATCCTGACTAGTCTCTCGGTCCCTGCCGCTGAAAAACATCCCCACAGCATGATTCTGCCAACACCATACTTCACCGTAGGGATGGTGCCAGGTTTCCTCTAGACATGACAATTGGCATTCAGGCGTTCAATCTTGGTTTCATCTTGTTTTTCATGGTCTGATTTCTTTAGGTGCCTTTTGTCATACTCCAAGTGGGCTGTCATGTGCCTTTTACTGAGGAGTGACTTCCGTCTGGCCACTACCATAAAGGCCTGATTGGTAGAGTGCTGCAGAGATGGTTGTCCTTTTGAAAGGTTCTCCCTTCTCCACAGAGGAACTCTGGAGCTCTGTCCGATTGCTCAGTTTGGATGGGCGGCCTGCTCCAGGAAGAGTTTTGATGGTTCCAAACTTCTTCCATTTAAGAATGTTGGAGGCCACTGTGTTCTTGGGGACCTTCAATGCTGCAGAAATATTTTGTTACCCTTCCCCAGATCTGTTGCTTGACACAATCCTTTCTCAGAGCTCTACGGACAATTCCCTTGACTTCATGGCTTGGTTTTTGCTCTGACATGTCATGTCAACCGTGGGACCTTATATAGACAAATGTGTGCCTTTCCAAATCATGTCCAATCAATTGAATGTGTCGCAGGTGGACTCCAATCAAGTTGTAGAAACATCTCAAGGATGATCAATGGAAACAGGATTCTCCTGACCTCAATTTCCAGTCTCATAGCAAAGGGTCTGAATACTTATGTAAATAAGGTATTTCAGTTTTTTATTTGTAATAAATATGTAAACAGTCATACAAACCTGTTTTTGCTTTGTCATTATGGGGTATTGTGCGTAGATTGACGAGGCAAATTTTTTTTAAATACATTTTAGAATAAGGCTGTAACGTAACAAAATGTGGAAAAAGTGAATGGGTCTGAATAACTTGTAGCTATCATACTGACAACAGATTGATAACAGGAGTGATTTACAGGACTTTGTATGGGAGGGTCCAGGATCCCTCCTTGACAGAGTCCTTTGCTCTGTGGGGATGCTGTCCTGAGTACCAGGCACACCCACAACCCTTGCCCTGGACCTGAGTATAAATGACTACGATTTTGGCATCTTCTCCCATAAAGAATTTGACACTCAGTTGAACAGTAACACCCTTATTGGATGCTTTCAGTTCTATGGATCAATGCACTTTTGAATCTGGACTTTGCCCCTGTCTTTTATGACGAAGTCTTGGTAGTATTTGTTCAGAGTTCCGCAATATCAACCCCAGGCCTGGAATATGAACGGTATCTGGAGAAGAGAGAAATAGATTTATCCATAAATAACACAGAAAATACATTGCCGGACACAACAGGTGAGGTACCTCGAACATCGATAAACCATAGGTAGGCCTATGTTTTTTTCAGTGTACTTCCTGTTGAGGGGTTGATCGGCTAATGTTTACATGAGAAAAGGGCAATGAGTGTTTTTCAGTGTTACACAAAAGCAATTAGTCTGAAAAGTAAAGTCTTTGAGCTGAATTTAGAATTCTATTACCGACTTTATTACAAGACTGACTTGATATTATTGTGTGTAATTCATTAGAGGGAGACCCTGGTTAACCCGACAAATAGGATGCAGAGCTGGACAGTTTGATTAAATATGTGGTCCTGATTGAAACATTTTGTTTTATTTTAGCTGAACTAGGGTATGAGTATCTCAAATACTTATTTCTACTGCTTATAGGGTCCTTTCCCCTGCTGTAAGTTGAATTATTTCGAAACTATGTAGCTTGCCCTAATAAAGATTGAAATTGATGACTGAAAAATATGATGTGTTGCTTCCAGTCAATCCATAGTTTAACCATGATAAACCATCCTCTGACATTTGTCACGGATTAAGTGTTCAATCATTGACTTTACTTAAAACAAATTTGCAACATTTTCACCTGCTTGCGTTGCTCTTGTTTCAACCGGTGGGGCAGATGGGAAATGTAATGGAGTTTTGTTGTTTACACTGTTCATGTGTGTTTGCACATCTCAATCATATAAATGAAGGTATCACAGAAGTTCAAAGAGCATTGATGTTTTTGGTTTCAAGTTGTTGTCCATTGGGAAAAATTGCAATAGGGCACAACTAATATACTGTAAATGACTAAACATGATTTAGGCTATGACTAAGGAAATAAGCAAACAGGAAACTGCTCACCCATAGGCAGCGCTCCTAGAGGCCGTCGGACTTTAATGCAGGGAAACTTAAATCAGTTTTATCCTAATTTCTATCAGCATGTTAAATGCGCACCTTTACTCCACACACAGAGACGCTTACAAAGCTCTCCCTCGCCCTCAATTGGGCAAATCTGACCATAATTCTATCCTCCCGATTCCTGCTTACAAGCTAAAATTAAAGCAGGAAGCACCAGTGACTCGGTCTATAAAAAAAGTGGTCAGATGGAGCAGATGCTAAACTACAGGATTGTTTTGCTAGCACAGACTGGAATATGTTCCGGGATTCTTCCGATGGCACTGAGGAGTAAACCACATCAGTCACTGGCTTTATCAATAAGGGCATCAAGGATGTTGTCCCCACAGTGACTGTACGTACATACCCCAACCAGAAGCCATGGATTACAGGCAACATTCGCACTGAGCTAATGGGTAGAGCTGCCCCCTTTAAGGTGCGGGACTCTAACCCGGAAGCTTATAACAAATCCTGTTATGCCCTCCGACGAACCATCAAACCGGCAAAGCATCAATACAGGACTAAGATTCTACACCGGCTCCGACACTCGTCGGATATGGAAGGGCCTGCAAACTATTACAGACTACAAAGGGAAGCACAGTCCCGAGATGCCCAGTGACACGAGCCTACCAGATGTGCTAAATCACTTCTATGCTCGCTTTGAGGCAAGCAACACTGAGGCATACATGAGAGCATCAGCTGATCTGTATGACTGTGTGATCACGCTCTCTGTAGCCGATGTGAGTAAGACCTTTAAACAGGTCAACATTCACAAGACCGCTGGGCCAGGCGGATTACCAGGACGTGTACTCCAGGCATGTGCTGACCAACTGGCTGGTGTCTTCACTGACATTTTCAACATGTCCCTGATTGAGTCTGTAATACCAACATGTTTTAAGCAGACCACCATAGTCCCTGTACCCAAGAACACTAAGTTAACCTGCCTAAATGACTACAGACCCGTAGCCATAAAGTGCTTTGAAAGGCTGGTCATGGCTCACTTCAACACCATTATCCCAGAAACCCTAGACCCACTCCAATTTGCATACAGCTCAAACAGATCCACAGATGATGCAATCTCTATTGCACTGTACACTGCCCTTTCCCACCTGGACAAAAGGAACAGCTATGTGAGAATGCTATTCATTGACTACGGCTCAGTGTTCAACACCATAGTGCCCTAAAAGCTCATCACTAAGCTATAGATCCTGGGACTGAACACCTCCCTCTGCAACTGGATCCTGGACATCCTGACGGGCTGCCCCCAAGTGATGAGGGTAGGTAACAACACATCTGCCACTCTGATCCTCAACAATGGAGCCCCTCAGGGGTACGTGCTCTGTCCCCTCGTGTACTCCCTGTTCACCCACGACTGCATGGCCAGTGACGACTCCAACACCATCATTAAGTTTGCAGACAACACAACAGTGGTAGGCCTGATCAACGACAAGACAGCCTATAGGGAGGAGGTCAGGGACCTGGCCGGGTGGTGCCAGAATAACAACCTATCCCTCAACGTAATCAAGACAAAGGAGATGATTGTGGACTACAGGAAAAGGAGGACTGACCACGCCCCCATTCTCACCCCCATTCTCATCACACGTCCAAACCTATTCCCCCTCAGGAGACTGAAAATATTTGGCATGGGTCCTCGGATCCTCAGAAGGTTCTACAGCTGCAACATTGAGAGCATCCTGACTGGTTGCATCACTGCCTGGAACGGCAACTGCTCGACCTCCGACCGCAAGGTGCTACAGAGGTTGTGCGTATGGCCCAGTACATCACTGGGGCTAAACTGCCTGCCATTCAGGACCTCTATACCAGGCGGTGTCAGAGGAAGGCACTAAAAATTGTCAAAGACCCCAGTCACCCCAGTCACAGACTGTCCTCTCTGCTACCACAACAGCTTTTACCCTCAAGCCATAAGACTCCTGAACAGGTAGTCAAATGGCTACTGTCGGGTTCACCTTGAGGTCATGATAGGGGCTGTACCGAATGTTTGATGTATTATAATAATTGGTTATGCTTATGTTGTATTAATAGAAGGGGAAGGGTCATAAGACCCCTCCCTCCTTACATTTATAGGGTCCTAGACTACAGATTAACAATATATATATATATTCATTATAAGGTTTAATATTGTTCCACAGCCTTTTCTAGTCTCTGCCTCTTATAAATAAACTGAGAGATGTGTGACTGAGAAAGAACCCTGCAGGGGAGTGAAAGAGTTAAGAGACTAGTCAGACATTCCACTATAAATCAACTTGGAGAATGGACATTTACTGCTGAGCCTTTAGATAGCACTGAAACTCTTGTTTGTATTGCTGTGTATATGCATGGGCTTGGCCTCATGAGTAGAAGGTAATGACGTAGGCCGTGACATCACTAAGGCTGGACTTCGGGCTTAATAAAATAACTTGGACCTTTAACTATTTTGCAGAACTTACTCGGAAACATGCGTGCTATGTTCCTGTTTTCAACTTCTGTTTGCAATTGCATTAATAAAGGTTTTTGATTGGTTTAATTAAAGATATTGACTGAATGCTAATTTCCTTATGAGCCAATGATTGACAAGGAACAAGGAACGAACCCCAACACTACCCGGGCTTTTTGCATTGTGTTTGACTCCAGTCCACTATACAGCCTTTTATAACATAATGACTGACTAAGCACATGGTTTCTGAGGTGTGATGACGAAGAGGTTTGTCGTCATGGTTCAGCTCAGCTCTGGACACTAATGTTACTCATTCATAGCTAGGGTTGCAAAGGGAGGGTATATTACTGGAGACCTTTGTTACCAAACTTTGGTAACTTTAAAGGTTCTTATTTTATCAGATGACATCTAGTGGCCTTTTTGGGTACTTCAGATTATTACAGGTGTCTGCAATTATCTCTGGCCCTCGGTGTGGTCTCATCACATGTAAAATATATCAAATAATCAAATAATATGATAAAGGTATAACAATAGAATGAGAAAGCTGTCAAACATCCAAAATATAAACCATCAAATTAGTGAATACCATTGGTGTTTAATATGAGGGTTTCAGCATGAAATATTCATTATATATATTTTTCCACACTTTTTTTTGTTGTTGCTACATTAGTATGTCTTTGTTGTAAATATTTTAGCACCAAACTGATGGCAGTTGTGAAAAAAAGTCAATCATTGGAGAGTTAATAATGCCATTGTTGATTAGATGTTTTTTTCATTAATTAGGGTTCCTAATTTCCTCTTTAACCATATGGTCTATCCACTAGAAACTCTAGGACAGTATGGACACAGATATAAATAAAATAATACTATGTATGAATAGATTTTTAAAAAGTTATTCAAGTATAAATGACCAAAGTTACCATCGATTGCCATATATTACCTGTTATTTGCTAAAATAACTGAAGATTCCTGTCAATTAAACGGTAGCTTTGCAACCCTATTCATAACACATCCTGTATAATAACTCATGATAATAACAATAATGGTAGGTGATTGTTATTATGTTACTGTATCACTGGCCAATAAGGTAGGTGATGTACCAGTTATGTTGGCAGCAGTAGTTATCACTGTATTATGCTCTTGTGGTTGATATTTGTGCCGAAATGTTTGTGTGTGTTTTCTGTATCTCTGTCTCCTCATGTTACAGGTGTGTGATCCAGGGGTTCCAGGATGTACCGTCCCTATGGCTTGGACACTAGCAGTTACGCAGGATCTGTCCAGTCCGTCCAGTCCAAGTAGGTGTTCTCTGGAGCTTGCACTGTAGTTATAACCTATTTTTATGTGTTTATTTCTTGTTTACTCTTGAATATTTAGCCTCTGAAATCAAATCTCTATTATGCTATTTTCTCAATTTTCTTGTGGCAGTGGTGATTCAGTGGATGATCGGTTATCACAGATATCAAATTTGTCCAGACCAAGTGCCAAGTCAATATACAGTAAGTAAAGAGAAAACCATAATATTGACCTGGAGCAGTTGAAACTGATTACCTAAAGCATTGTTTTTTATAGGTGAATGTTTTGTGAAACGTAACTATGCATAAGATGGTAATCATCCCATGTGCCCCATCAGTGCAGAGAAAGGAGTATGCGGACTCTATCACCAAGATGATGAACAAATTCCAGTACAGAGTAGAGGTATTGTTTTGGTTAATCCAATGTAATGATTGTACTATGCTAATCATTTAGCATTGATAATGGTCTGCATTTGATCACAATAGCTATGCAGCTATTTCTGTGATTCCAAATGCATGTATAACCCCTTCGTGTGTCTGTTCTCCAGCATCTGTTCACCTGTGACCTGGATGGTAGGGAGGTGCGTGATGTGAATGACTGTGTTGAGAGGCTAAAGCTGCTGGATGGGATGGGCCGGGTCTGGGGGCAGGACATGGTCCTGGAGGTGCGGGATGGGAACCTGCTGCTAACAGACATCGAGACTAAGGTTGGTGCACACACTTTATACTTGACAATGAAACATTGGGTGAGCATAGCTATACCCACAATTTACTAACAGACATTGAGTGTTGTAGATTAGAGAAAGATCATACAGGAGGTGTCACAGGTATTTACTACCCTTGGATTTCATTACATTTGATTGTGTTACGAAGTGGGATTAAAATGGATTTAATTTTCATTTTTTACCTAAAACACTCTGTAATGTCAAAGTGGAAGAAATATTCTATATATATAAAAAAGAAAATGAATTAAGGATTCACCCCCGAGTCAATACATGTTAGAATCACCTTTGGCAGCGATAACAGCTGTGAGTCTTCTTGGGTAAATCTAAGCGCTTTACACACCTGGATTGTGCAACATTTGCCCATTATTCTTTTCAAAATTCTGAAGCCAAACTGTGGCGAAAAGTTCTCAAGGTTTTTTGGTGCAGTTTTCCCTGACTTATTTCTGGTGGGGTAGGCTTGTGCACATTTTGTAAAGTTATCTAAAATAACTCAAATGTACTCATAGCCCTCTCTACTTTTCTCCTCGTGCTCACAGTCAATTGAAGTCATCTGGAAAGGAGCTGTAGACTGTACATGTTACATTGGGGCCCTAGTTATTACACTGGGTTTCTTGTGTTTGATACATTTACACACTTGTGATAAAGTGTTCAATGTCATGTTGAACACATGGCCAATAAAAGCGTACTCGTGCTAAGTTCAACACTCTTTCTGTTCCTAGATGGGCCATTTTAGTGTGAAAGTAAAATTCGTTAAATTAGTGTTATGTATTGACTTGGTACAACAATTTGTGTCCTTTTTGTTGTTGTGCTTTGTAGTAATCCCTCTGGTGAGATATGGAGCCTGTTCCACTCTTGCAGTAACTGTGATTTCGCATCACTCTTGTTGTCTTGTTGTCAGTCGCTGCCCATTTTAGGGCCAAGAATTCCAGTGAAGGTGATGGTTTCTCTCTGCTTGTGTGATAGTGCAGGAGCAATATCCAATGAATCAGTTTGCCACTTTATCATTGGTATAACACACCTCCCAATCCCTCTTCAGAGGCATCAAAGTGCAGGATAAAAGGGTCCTTGAAATCTGGGTAAGCAGATGGATTAGTCAACACACTCACCAAGTGCTCACCAGGTGGGCATCTTCCCATATAACTTTCTGGTGGGGGCAGAGCCTGTCCCGACTGCATAGCTATCTAGGTCCTTCACTTCCCAGATGCTGGGGTCTCCAACTTCACTGCTAGTAAGTCATAGAGACATTTTGCATGTTGTGAGAAGTTCTTACTTTTAGCCCATGTAGTACCCTAGAAACCCCTGTAGTTTCCCCAGCTCTCTCACATGTTTCCCAGTTCTTGCACTGCTACAATTGATTTAGTATCCATTCTGTAACCATTAGTATAAATTATTTTTCCTAAATAATGGACCTCATTCTTGAATAGGTCACACTTATCAGCCCTGAGTTTTATACCCCATTGATTTTGCTGCCTGAGTACGTAAAGGAAAATCTTCCAAATGTTGAAGAAAATAACTAAAAATAAGCACATCATCCAAATATGGTATACAGATCTCTTATACCCTCTAAACTTTCCTCCATGCTTCGTTGGAAGACAGAGGGACTGTTTGATAAGCCAAAGGGAATTCTGTTCCATTGACATAAGGCCCAAGGAGCAGTGTATCTTCTGGACTCCTCTCCCTTAAGGCCTTGGTGGTATGCTGATTCCAAGAACACAGGATGAGATGTTACTATCTTTTGTGCAAGCACTTCCAAGAGTTAATGAACAGTGAGCGTGGTGAAATTTGGGGAGCGCATCGTCAGTAGTGTACCTTTGGTTCCTAGGGTGTTTCGGCCTTTCACACTATACACCCTCCCCAAAGGCGGCCAGCGACAGGGTGATCAATCCTACGCTTGCGTCCCATTCCCAATTAGTCATAGGAGTTGCCTTGTTGTTGATAGCCAACATCCCATGGGACTATGCATGGCAGGGGCGTCCTCCTCCCTGAGTCAAGCATTGTTGACCGCATACCTCCTGGCCCTCTCAATTCGGGGCCCAGCTGGGGTCTTTCCTCTTCATCCAGAGCCACTGACTGCTGCCTTCTGCCGCTTCTGATACAGCTTTGATTGCCGAACGCTGGCTCTGGCCCTTAATTCCCAGGTCTCTAAGCAGTCTGGTTGTAGATGTTGCCACAAAACCTCTGCAGCCCACCTCCACTGGTCGGACTTCTGTGTTCCAGCCATGATGCCGTGCTTCGGCAGCTAGATCAGCATAGCGCAGATGTTTTCGCTCATAAGCCTCATCTACTGAGTTTTCCCAGGGTACTGTGAGCTCAATGATGAAGACCTTATTGAGTGAACGGGACCAGAGCACCATGTCAGGTCTTAGGGTGGTGGTTGCGATCTCTGGAGGAAAATCAAGTTGCCGGCCAATGTCAGCTAGCATTTTCCAGTCGCGGGCCAAGCGCAGCTGGTCTCGCTCTAATGGTGTAGAGCCGCTCTTCGGTGGTTTAGCCCCTTCGCGGACAAAGTTTGTCCGTAAGGAGTGTGATGCTGCTGTGGGTGGTAGGGAGTTGGTGGCAGCTCGCTTGTCCTCCAGGGCGGACGCAAGGTTTTTAAGGACTTGGTTGTGACGCCAAGTGTAGCGTCCTTGGATGAGGCTTGTTTTACACCCTGTGAGAATATGCCTGAGGTTGGCTGGCATGGAACAGAGGGCACAGTCCGGATCTTCACCATACCATTGGTGAAGATTAACTGGTGTTGGAAGGACGTCATATGTTGCTCTGATTGAAAAGCTCAACCGCCTCGCTTCCATGGCCCACAGATCCTTCCAGCTGATCTTCCTCTTCTCCACACTGTCCCATCAAGTCCACTGTCCCTGTTTGGCAGGAGAGACTGCCTTGGCCCACCTTGCAGCCTCCTCCTTTAAAACTGTAAACCATGAGTTTCCTCCTAAACCATCAAGTATTTCCTGTATATGGGGTATGGAATGCCTGTCTAGAACAGTCTTCTTTTTCAATCCCCTGTTATCAACACAAAGTCTTAAACACCCATCCTTTTCCGTACACAGACCAGAGGTGATGGTAATGATGATGTTGACATCCTGATGAAGTTTTTATTCAGGAGCCCCTGGAGTTGGCTTTTCACCTCAGCATTCAAGGGGCGTGGCACACCATTGAACCTCTGCCACTGGTATGTTATCAGTAAAGGTTATCGGCATTTGGAGATTTTCAATGCACCCTATGTCCATGTCATTTTAGGCAAAAATGGCTGATTCCTATCTGAGCATCTGTCTGAATAATTCTTGTTGTTCTTGGCTCAAGTGCTGTGTGTCCCACCACTCTATGTGACTGGTGTCAGTGCCAGGCTCCAGTGGGGATCTGTAATGAGTCTGTGCTACATTAACCCTTTCTCCACTGGGCACAGGAACTGGGTGACACGCTACCACTCTCTGTAATGTTCCTATCCCTGTTTGTCATGTTTGGTAGTATTCACTACTGCAATGTCAACTTTTCAAGATGGGCAATTTGATGTTTTCATGACTTGACTTTGTAGGTCCAGGCCCCAGATCACTCTCACGTCCGGTTCAAATAACACAATTTCATCATTGAAGGGGGCCTCTCTTGGGATACAGGGATGAATCCATTTTGTTTGACAATGTCACGTCTGCATGCTGTAAGCAAGCATTCCTCTGTGTACTCTGAGTTCTGATGCAGATTGAATAGAGTCTTTGTAGCAATGCTGGCAAGTCTGTTGACCAGTCCATAACAACTTTTGCATTTTTTTTTTCTCTCTGTTGGTTGTATTTGATTTTCTATTGGAGCGATTTCTGTTGAACTGTAACCCTGTCCCTGTTCTGACTGTGCTAATGATGCTACCTGACAGGTCAGTTCTTTGATTGCTTCATTGCTCGCATCAATTTTACTCAGGAGGGGATTGTATTTATGTTGTTTTCGGACAGTGGTCTGTGGGGGCTCTGCCTGTGCACATTCCTCCCCGTTATCCTCACTCTGTACTGCATTAACTCATATGGGTGTGAACTTACGTGAAATCCTGGCCTTTTGCATGCGTTCGGTTTCATTGCCCTTGGCCATTTGCATTTTCTCAAGCAACAGTTCATCACTGGTGTTAATATTCTGGAGATGCTCATCTCTGCCCTGATGTTACCATTTGTTAATCCAATAACAATGGCCTGCAGGCATTGGCTCTTGACTAACTGTGCCATAATTAACTGGGCACGAGCTGAGGCTAATAACACTTTCTGTCTCCTGTCGAAGACTCGGACTAGGAAGTCCAGGGCAGACTCTCCCGGCTCTTGTGTTGCTTTTGTCAACTTGTGATACATTTGAGTAGCATCCTTCTCTGTGTAATGTGTCCTCAAGATGTGCCCTAGAGTGTAGAGTGTCATGTCTGTTTTTCCCTCCAGATAACTCCTCATCTTAAGCCCTGGGCTCACAGCTTTGATTACTGCTTCTATCATTTCTAATTCACTGTATCCTTTTCTCAGTCCATGTTCAATCTGATGTTCTAGGCTGTTGAAGCTGAGTTGAGGAGGCCCTCCCACCTCTTTTCCTCCTGCCGCAGCTCCTTTCACTCCGCTGGGTTCACTGTCCATGTGCGTCATTGGCACTGAATGGCTGGAACTTGTCGGCAGACCTTTCGCAGCATCCTCCGAGTCCGATATTCATTTGATTTATTCTTTCGGTTGAAGCTACCAAGACATTCCCTCCTCCTCTGATTCCATTAAATCCTCATTCTCACAGTAATCCTCAATCAGTTTGCGCAGTAATGTGCAATGGCTCTTTCCTTTTACTTCAGAGTCATCTACACCTCCTATTCGACAACAACAATTGTCTTCACTTAAAGTCCATAAACTCTGTTCGATTTTATCCAACAACATTTCCCTCTCAACTCATATTGTCCTACTCACGTGGCAACAACAACAATGCAGGCAATGGCAAGATAGCTCCAATCCGTTTGGTGGTCAGCCCGCTAACGTTAGCTGGATAGCTACTCTCCCAACGTCTCTCACTCGTTGTCCGTTCAAAGAATATGGGCCGGTGCTAACATGAAAATAAATCTCAGCAGTGCCTCCAAATGTATTCCCTTTCTATGGGATTATAATATTTTCTTCTTTATTTCCCCATGGGCTTCATCCGAGTACCCCCTAGTGGCTGGAATAAAACCATATTAAGCCCTTTACATTTCACTCCATGCCATTTATTTTTCCCATTTATTTTTTATCCCCAGTCTTTGCCAATGTCAAGCATAGCCATACCATGATGTAGCCACCATCACTGAGGCCGTTACTCAGTGATGTGTTTGTTGAGTTGGATTTGCACCAATTTCTTTTTGTTGCAGTATTACTCTTGTGCCTTGTGGCATATTTTGGAACAGTTTTATTCTGTATATTTGCATTATTCTTGAATCTTTCCACTCTGCCATTTAGGTCATAATTTCCTCCCATTACAGCCAATGAACTCTGTAGCTGTTTTAGAATCACCAATGGCCTAATGGTGACATCCCTGAACAGGTTCCTTCTAGTCCTGCAGCTCAGTTCAGAAGGTTGAATGTATCTTTGATGTGTCTGGGGGGTTTAATACATCCTTCACAGCATAATTATTAACTTGACCAATGCTTAAAGTGATATTCAATGTTTGATATATTTATTGTTACCCATCTACCAATCACTGCCCTTCTTTATGAGGCTTTGAAAATCACCCTGGTCTTTGTAGTTGAATCTGTGCTTTAAATTCAATAATTGAATGAGGGACCTTACAGATGTTGTATGTATGGGGGACAGAGGCAGCGGTAGTCATTCAAAAAATCATGTCAACCCCTATTATTTCAAACAGTGACTCCATGTAACTTATTATGTGATTTGTTAAGGAACATTTTATTCCTGAACTAAGCGCTGTATTTAATCTGTAATGCTGAACCATTACAGATTCCGCAATAGATATGATCAGGTAATTTTAGTTTTGAGCCGACATGCAGCTTTTACTGTAAATGTAGTCTACTCTAAAGCATTTAAATTTCACTCACGCTGTAACGCTGAACTTCCGCGATGTGTATTGAATAAAGCCCTAATTTAGTCTTGCCTAAACAAAGGGGGGAATGCTTATGCAACTACTATATTTGAGCTATTTAGTTATTGTACATTTGTACAAGTATGTGTAACTTGCTTTCCACTTGGACATTATGGAGTAATTTGCGTAGATCAATGACAAAAAAATCACAACAAATCTATTTCAATCCCACTTTATAACGCAACAAAACGTGAAGAAATCCAAGGGTTTTTTGATTCCTGACCTACTATTTTCTCTCCCTCTCCCCTCTTCCTGTGTGGGGTTCAGGAGGACCTGGAGTCCCTGGCTCTGAGCAGCATCATGGAGCTAAAGGCTGTGATGGACAGCTGTGTGTACAACTCCCTGCTGACTGCGACCGTCAAGGACCGCAGCAAGAGGACCACCAGTGTCTTCATTTTCCAGTGTGAAGACCTCAGGGTGAGGAGAATGTTATGCATCCCTGAACCTGTCTCCAGACGGTATTAGGACCATTATGTTTCTCTCATGTTTCAAAATGGCTGTGCAAATGGATGTTAGTGATTTATTTCAGGCCGATTTCATAAAACGGGACCTAGAGAGAGTGCTCCCTCACCAGAGAGATGACGTTAACAATCACAGCAACAACAGGTAACAACAAAACAGTCCAAAACAACAACAGTGCGTTTAAAACGGTGTAGCTTACCTTAGTATGTGCTCATTTTCTTTGGGTAACCCTCTTTTTTATCTATAGCAGGAGCAATCTGGAAGTTATGGCTGGCCATCAAATTGTTAGGAATCTTCAGAATGCTGACCCACCAACTGAGCAGAGAGAATGGACTCCTCCCGAAGATCCCTCAGCTCAATGGAGCGCTCCAGACTATGGTAAATCAATGGCATACTCCAACCCAAAGTAGTTATAGGAAACCATTGATCAAGAGGACTAAGGTTGTAACTTGTGAGGTCAGAAGGGCTTGCCTAGATCACTGTAAAAAAACTGAGACTATTAGCTCAAGGGTTTGTTTCCTGTGTTAATGACAGATAAATAGCTTTAGTCAAGGTTTGGTCAAATATCTTGAAAACAATAAATACTGTATTTCTAAATCTATGGGAAGTGGGAAACCAACCTGTTTCACTTCTATGTGTTCAATAGATGAAGATCCTACACCTGTACCTACGCCTACACCGCCCATGCCCAGAGAAGAGCCCCTCCCTCACAGGAAGGAAACCCCAGGAAACCTTTTTATGGAGGAGGAGCCTGAGCCTGAGCCAGGCCTTGTCTCTCCTCCACGCCCATACACAGAGACTAATAGGAATGTGGTCAGTGCTCTGCCTCTATCATTATATTATTAATGTTAGCAGTACTGTGGATGATAGCTTAAAGGGGCAATCAGCAGTTGAAACAATAACAATGCATTTGTCCTGCCACTGTTCCTGTAAAAAGCTGATGGATGGGGTGGGAGAAAAGTAACCACTCTCAAATTCATAGACAGAGCTATGGATGCAAGGACTGTCCATCCGTGATATCAAAATAATAGTTTTAAGCATGTTTTGAGGCTATACAGTGTTTGTTTACATTTATTTTGTTTAAAAACATTGGCGTAACAAGCTTATATTGTGGGTCCTGAAGGGGTGCGGCAGTTGAACTAAGCTCATGAGGCATTTGTAAATTATATTCTTCAAGAATCAATAGATATGTATATCATAAGTCCAGAAATTGATGTAGCAACTGCAGATTTGCCCTTTAAGGTGAATGTAGTGGTTTGCATATGGATATTGTATAACATGTTCTTTGTTTTTCTACAGGACATCGTGAATCATATTTTCAATGACATTGAGATCTTTATGGGCCAAGTCGCTGCTGCAGCAGCCAAAGCCGAGAAGAAGAAAAAGAGAAAGAAGAAGAATAAGGATAAAGGTGTGTGTTTCTCCTTATTCCAAAGAAGGCTACACCAGTGGAGCCAGAGCTACCGTGTGGGTATACATTTAAAGGTATGATAAACCAAAGTAAGGATCTCCCACATTTTGTAACAAAGCAGAGGGCTCAGTATAGCTCTGCAATGACATGATTGGTTGACGGTAGGTGGGGGCAGTATGTTGGGGGCGGGAGGTCCTGTATAAACACAAACTCAACTGCTCTGCTCTGTGAAGCACAAGAGGTATGAATACACTGATTTCTGCAGACACCGGATTGACCATGCAGAGCCTTTAATTTGGAATAACCTTAACATTTATCTTGGCTCCCCCACCTGAACCCCTGGGGATACCCCATATTCAGGTGCAACATGGCAGTGGCAGTGGGGAAACTGATCTGAGGTTTTTGTATTTTGATGCCATTTGTTTTTTTGTTTAATTTCCAAGGCATTAAAGGCATGCCACCAGCAGAGGAATTTAAAACCTGTCTCCAGAAAATCAAATGCGGGTTCAACCTTCTGGTGTGTATCAAAATATCTCAGCTATTTTGCTTGTTGTGTTGCACACTCATGATGTAATACATGCTAGTCATTTAATCTGAGAGCTTAATCAAGTACCTTTGGTCTGTTCACTGTGACAGGGGGAGCTCAATGGAAAGATTAGTCATCCCAGTGCTCCGGAATTTGTCCACTGCCTCTTCTCCACCCTGGCATTTGTAAGTTACTCCTACTGCTTACTCCATATTTGTTTTCTACGCAGCTCTTGACCCACCCATGAACCATTTTCAAAGTAGTGTTTTGAACCAGCCTAAAATAATTGACAGTACAGGATACATCTTCCTATCAATGAGTTCAGAAGACTTGTTTCCACCCTTTTAGTGGCAAGTGCTGCTGTAGAATCAACTGCTAAAACAGTTCAAGCCCAGTTACCTGACCGCCTACCACTACCCCCTCCCTTCTCCAGGTGTTGTCCCACAGCCCTGAGGAGCTGCCCCCCACCATCGTGGCGCCCCTGCTGAAGCCTGAGTGTATCCGTCTGCTGAGTGAGGAGGCCACTCCTGAGGAGGACCAGCTGTGGCAGTCGCTGGGAGACGCCTGGAACGTCCCCAGGTGGGACACATGCATCACACCTCTCACCAATGGGTATCTGGGAATGGGGAGTTACTGTCAGTCAGTGGTGCTCTGTGTACTTCCATACATTTTGACAAGGGCTCCCTGTATCCCTGATGTCTTAACAGTACAAAATGGCTTGAGGATGATGAGGACATCCCTACCTACACTCTGGAGTTCTATGATGGTTGGCAGCCCCTGGAGTTGACCCACTCTCTCCCAGGGAGAGAGCCTGAGAGAAGGCAGCAGAGTCAGAAACAGAGTCAGAGTCAGAGTCCGCGCTCCACCCCTGAAAAGGTATTTGCCCAGTGAGCTGCATCTTATAGTTCTGTACCGGCTGGGTAATTCCAATAAGTTTTTTTTCAATAAGTTCTTCCAAACTTTTCCCCTGTAGAGGTCGGCCCCATTCAAGCCTCCACCATCACGGTATGCATTATCAAAATAGTATGTACAATTTAAAAGCCATGAAATGATTATGGATACATGCTGGTCTGTGTGCGTCTATAGATCTATGTATGTGTTTTCAGTCCAGATGAGCCAAACCCCAGTTACATGCGTGTGATGTATGACTTCACGGCAAGGAACAACAGAGAGCTGAGCATCTCCAAGGGAGAGGTGGTTCAGGTGAGCCTACTCAACACTACTACATGTTAAAAACAGCACTCTGAAGTCTGTCTGCCCACCCGCCCAATAGGAGGTTTTGACACAAGAGTGTGTACAGTATGTCCTCTGTGCATCCACAGCTACTGGACATGTCAAAGAAATGGTGGCGAGTAAGGAGCGACAGAGGAGAGGAGGGCTTCATACCCAACAATGTACTGGAGTCACAGGACAAGGAGCAGGAAAAGCAGGCAAGATACCACAACACTCAGCAAAACTTCCTACTGGAAAGCCTGCTGTGTATGCTCCATGTGTATGGTGTTTACTGTATGAGTATGTCATTATAGAGACCTTATCCCCCTGTCAGGAAACCAGTGGTCCTCCCTCCCTAACCAAGAGGTCCAAGCCTGACCAAGTGAAGGCCTGGCTGGAGTATAAGGACTTCAGTAAAATGTAAGAGCACTCAAACTCCCAATCACAATAGTTATAGCTTAGTGATCAGTGTAGGCATACATGTAATTTACAACGACTGTCGTCAACCACAAATGAGTATGAGAAATGACAGGATAAGTATTCTCTTTTCCCAGATTTGTAAAAATGTCTCCTTCACTTTCTCTCCTTCCCTCCCTCTCTCTGTCTATCAGCACGGTGCGCTGTCTGGGTGTGCTGAGTGGCTCTATGCTCCTGGGGATGACGAGAGAAGAGCTGAAGATAGTGTGTCCTGAGGAGGGGGGCGGGTCTTCTTCCAGCTCCAGAACATCAAGTCTGCTATGGCTGTAGGTCCCACACCACCCTGGCTTTAACTGTTGATTTATATTATTGTACATGACAGGTAATAAGCTGATTTCTAAATACTAGTCCTATTCCTGACCTTTGTTTTTTTCTTTCCACTCCAGCTTGCCAGTGAGGTAAGGTCCATAGAGCCTTAGGAGGGGAGGAGATGGGAGGACCAGGGAGTCACAAATGTGTCGGGACTTTTAAGTTTTATCCCTTTTCGCTGTGCAATAGAAAAATCCTGATTATAACTACTGAAAACACTGAGTAAGCTGAGTTTATTTAAAAGTATGTAGCGTGGAAGTCTCAAAACTCTATATTTTTTTGTTCCATTTAATAATCCAATATTTAAAGAAAGAGTCTCTATATATATATATATTCTGTGTCAGCTGTTAACTTCAGTACTATATTTAACCATATGTATTCTATAAAACCAGTGTTGATGCCACTTGATTCTATGATTGATCTTGAGGATTTTATTAAAGTCACCATTTCTACATGCATAAATTAATGTTAAGTGTTACAATACTTTTTCTGTATAGTATTGTGTTGTTGATGTAATGTAATCAATTGACATATATTTACTTCGGTAGTGCTATGTATGTACACTTCAATGAGTAAATCACATTATATCAAATCAAGTCAGTCTCTATAATCTAAGCATGTATCTCAATGTTGGAACTGTCTATCCACATACAGTACAGTACCAGTCAAAGGTTTGGACACACCGAGTCATTCCAGGGTTTTTCTTTGTTTTTACCATTTTCTACATTGTAGAATAACAGTGAAGACACAAAACTATTAAATAACACATATGGAATCATGTAGTAACCAAAAAAGTGTTAAACAAATCAAAATATGTTCAAAAGTGAGTTTGTGGAATTTCTTTCCTTCTTCATGTGTTTGAGCAAGGTAGGGTAGATATACAGACCATAACCCTATTTGGTAAAAGACCAAGTACATATTATGGCAAGAACAGCTCAAATAAGCAAAGAGAAATGACAGTCCATCGTTACTTTAAGACATAAAGGGCAGTAGCAAAATCCATCAAGCGCTATGATGAAATTGGCTATCAAGAGGACCGCCACAGGAAAAGAAGACCCAGAATTACTTCTGCTGCAGAGGATACCTTCATTAGAATTAACTGCACCTCAGATTGCAGTCCAAATAAATGCTTCACAGAGTGCAAGTAACAGACACATCTCAACATCAGCTGTTGAGAGGAGACTGATTGAATCAGGCCTTCATGGTCAAATTGCTGCAAAGAAACCACTACTAAAGGACACCAATAATAAGAAGAATTGCTTAGGCCGAGAAACATGAGCAATGGACATTAGACTAGTCCACATTTGAGATTTTTGGTTCCAACCACTGTGTATTTACGAGACGCAGAGTAGGTGAACAGATGATCTCTGCATGTGTGGTTCCCACCATGAAGCATGGAGGAGGTGTGATGGCGTGGGAGTGCTTTACTGGTGACTGTCTGTGATTTATTTAGAATTCAAGGCACATTTAACCAGCATGGCTACCACAGCATTCTGCAGCGATACGGCATCCCATCTGGTTTGCGCTTAGTGGGACTATCATTTGTTTTTCAACAGGACAATGACCCAACACACCTCCAGGCTGTGTAAGGGCTATTTGACCAAGGATAGTGATGGAGTGCTGCATTAGATAACTTGGCCTCCACAATCACCCGACCTCAACCCAATTGAAATGGTTTGGGATGAGTTGGACCGCAGAGTGAAGGATAAGCAGCCAACAAGTGCTCAGCATATGTGGGAACTCCTTCAAGACTGTTGGAAAAGCATTCCTTATGAAGCTGGTTGAGACAATTTCAAAAGTATGCAAAGCTGTCATCAAGGCAAAGGGTAGCTACTTTGAAGAATCTAAAATATATTTTGATTTGTTTAACACTTTTTTAGGTTGCTACATGATTCCATATGTGTTATTTCATCGTTTTGATGTCTTATTATTCAACAATGTAGAACATAGTAAAAATAAACAAAAAACCCTTGTATGAGTAGGTGTCCAAACTTTTGACTGTAACTCAACTATATTAGTTGACTAAATGAGTCAATAAGCTGACTCCTTAAAGAAAAAAATGTATGACACCAGACAACACATTAGATGAATAAACATGCTTTATTTCAATCATCAGACATTATACCATAGTCTGTAAAACATTGGAATTAATTTAAAGCCATGATAGTGACTACAGTACACTAAGGGCTCTATTCAATCCACGTTGCAGAAGTTCAGCGTTACAGCGTGATTGAAATGTAAAGTTAATGTTCCTGCGTAAGCGGAGGCTGCATTCACAGTAAACACTGCATATGTCAGCTCAATCTGGAAATGACCTTTAAATTGCTATCACGCAATCTGTAACACTTCAGCAATACAGATTGAACAGAGCCCTAAATCCAACAATTAAAAAGACAATGAAAACCATGTCAATATAAAAAACGTGCAGAGAACCTTTCATGTAAAAACATGAAAATGTCTAATAAGGAAAACATGAATTGAGCACAAAATAATCACAAGTGTAAATCTATTTGTTTGAATTCAACATTATGAAGTGAAAAGAATACTGGGCAATTCTTCAATGAGAAAATCGATTGAACAAAGAACTAAACTTGCAGTATGATGATTGACTGATTAACTGGTTTGTGTTCTGTGATGACAACACAGTGTCTATTACTATTACCCAAGACTCTTTGCACTACTGAAACCCGTCGCAAGAGAACAGCATTTTGGACTCAAAACAGCATTGAACTTTGTGTGCTCTTTCGATTGGGACAGAATGACATATTTCTGTCTTTAGTGAAGTTTGAGAATACAACGTATGGTCTCTGAGTTATGGTATGCTACAGTAAAACCAATAGGTTCCCTAGCATTGTATTTTATAAACAAACAAAGGAACTAAACTGATTGTACAGAATGAGACAAACAACAGGAGTTGGTGAGGTTTGACAGAACAGATATGTGAACTCTGATGGACAATCTTTAATGGATGGATGGAAATGAAAAGGTAAGGTCAACTGAACTGGAAACTGTGCCGTTGAGTCTCTTAGTGAGCCATACCTGGACATGAAAATGGATGTCTGATCCCTATGGATGTCTGATCCCTATCAAAAAAAAATGGATGTCTGATCCCTATCAACAATTACACACATCCTACTCTACACACGGAGACATAAACCCTTAAATTATACATGCATCCTCTAATTCCCTGCAAAATACTATTTCAAGAATCAAATCAAAAG
The DNA here is from genome assembly GCF_036934945.1 of Oncorhynchus masou masou. Classification (NCBI taxonomy): domain Eukaryota; kingdom Metazoa; phylum Chordata; class Actinopteri; order Salmoniformes; family Salmonidae; genus Oncorhynchus; species Oncorhynchus masou. The sequence continues at coordinate 60,019,946 of NC_088216.1, forward strand.
CTATAGTAAATGGTTGTTGCGGTTTTAAAAGCCTTGTTTGTATCAATCAAAGAGTAACAACGGTCCAGTCTATGGCTGTATGTTTGTGGGAAGGATTACAATGTCTGAGTGGGTGTTTTGGTGGCAATGTATAGCCAGATTACATAGGCAGCTCTGGTTGAGATAAATGGCAGGGATGGATACCCAATATGGCTCTTGGTACTACCATTTCTGAAGACCCTTCCAAATTACCCTGGTTAACTTGATCACCTTCACTCGATACTCTATTGAGAGAGCTACATGCTAAATTAAACCGAGTTCAACAGTCCTAACACAACAATCAATCAGAAAAACAAACAATGAAAATATCAAATAAGAAAAGAATATACATGGTTCTTTGTAGCTCAGTTGGTAGAGAATGGCGCTTGTAAGGCCAAGGTAGTGGGTCTGATTCCTGTGACCACACATATGTCAAATGTAAGTCACTTTGGATAAAAGTCCAATTGTAAAATTCTGTGAAAGTCAAGGCCAATAATTATGATAACAAAATAAATCTTTCAGCTTTAATAACCCCAGTTTATAGTGATCTACAGCAACGAAACAAAGTTTGCAATCTAAATATTGATATACTCTTTATATAAACAGTTTATCTCTATAGCCTTTAAGAAAAATACACTTTATATATTAAATTCAACTCTGAGGCTCACCCTATGTCCAACACATGCCACCCCTTCACAGTGAAACACCTCACTATTGAGGAGCTACAGATCAGCATCCCAGGATTGAGATTAATGCATACAATGTCTCCTAAAATATCTGGTTTCTCAAATATTTAGGGTCTATTCAATCAGAACCGCTTTAGCCGACATCCGCATAGCTGTTGTTTGACCGGTGTCGGAACTGCGTTAGAGCTGTCAAATCCACAAGCGGCTCTTGGCATTATTGCTAAAGCGGACATTGCCATTGGCTGCACGGAGTCACATTAAGAGAAATCCCATGCAGCCTTGTTTATAAGTTAGAACACTGGGATGTGAGATGTAATCTACACCTTGATGATGATTTTCTATTTGTGCGTCAATATTTCTATATAGACTACACTTTCTCGTTCTGAACTTAACGAGAGTGGGACGGGTGTGGCTTCGTGACAATGATAAAGAGCAGCTGCTCACCGATTTGACAGCTCCAACGCAGTTCCACTTCTGATGCCAAAACATCAGCTATGTGGGTGTCGGCTGTCGCCGGTTAACACTTGATCTGCTTGAATCTAGGCCTTACTGTATATATCACGCTTCGATCTTAAGTTTTTTAAATGGCCTGGTAGATATAGTATGCAATGCATGGTGAACATTTACAATTTGGGCCCACTTATTCAACTGGAACAGTCTTGGCATGTAATAGGAGTGTACAATTAGAACAGTTATAACAATATCCAAGATGAATTGCCACAGTTTGAATTGGACATATAAGAGGCTCTTTGTCTTTGGGCAAGATAATGGGGATAGGTGTGTACTTGTTTTGGTGACCATGACAACCATGGTGGTGGGGATGAGCTCATTTGTTCCCGATGACAACCACGCAAACGTGTCCCTGCACGGTTTGAGCATTGCCATAGGGATGACAAGCTTGTTTTGCAGAACACAAACTAACAACAATCATTCATACATGACAGTCGTTCAGCTTACTTGGATTCTCATGTGTTGCTTTTTCACGTTACATCTCACTTTAAACAGCTTTTCAGCCACTCCTGTTGCAGGGCTCCATGCAGGCATTCACAACATAAGATGCACGGTGGAAATGCAGCCAAAGCAGAGCATTGGTAAAACGGTTTCTTCCACTTCACTGGAAGGTCTGGGTAGGTAAGAGAGAAGGTACTTTAACATGCTGCATGGTTTCAGTCCCAATGGCATCATCTTGATGTTAGTTCAGCAAAAATGCTAATGCATGAAGAGAACAGATGCTGCGGTTGTTGTTGTTGTTGGTGATGAGGACTGAGGCGTTGCAGCAGAACATGAGAACAGCTTGGACTGTGACAGGCTAGCTAGTGCCTAAAATCAAAAGGCACTGGTAAGTCTGGTATGGAGCATACAGGGCACTGCATACAATGAACTAATAACCGACATAGTGGGTCCAGAGGCCAGTCCCTGGGGTCTGTTCTGGTCTATTTAGAGGACCAAGAGGTGTGTGAGGGGTGGGAGTTGGATATAAACACGCAATAGGGTTTGGAGGATCCATATCCAAGAACATGGTGACTGTTGAGGTAATGGTAGGGGGGGGGGAGCCCCCCTGGCTTGTAAGATGCTGTATTCATTATTCTTGACTTGTGCTTGGAAAACAAGTTGTGGTTGATTGGCTCCATCATTCACATCTCTCAGCATCCACTCTACCACAGACAGATATATCCTTATATATATATATACAGTCGGGCAAAAAAGTATTTAGTCAGCCACCAATTGTGCAAGTTCTCCCACTTAAAAGATGAGAGAGGCCTGTAATTTTCCTCATAGGTACACCTCAACTATGGCAGACAAAATTAGGGGAAAAAATCCTGAAAATCACATCGTAGGATTTTTAATGAATTTATTTGAAATTATGGTGGAAAATAAGTATTTGGTCACCTACAAACAAGCAAGATTTCTGGCTCTCACAGACCTGTAACTTCTTATTTAAGAGGCTCCTCTGTCCTCCACTCATTACCTGTATTAATGGCACCTGTTTGAACTTGTTATCAGTATAAAAGACACCTGTCCACAACCTCAAACAGTCACACTCCAAACTCCACTATGGCCAAGACCAAAGAGCTGTCAAAGGACACCAGAAACAAAATTGTAGACCTGCACCAGGCTGGGAAGACTGAATCTGCAATAGGTAAGCATTTTGGTTTGAAGAAATCAACTGTGGGAGCAATTATTAGGAAATGGAAGACATACAAGACCACTGATAATCTCCCTCGATCTGGGGCTCCACGCAAGATCTCACCCCGTGGGGTCAAAATGATCACAAGAACGGTGAGCAAAAATCCCAGAACCACATGGGGGGACCTAGTGAATGACCTGCAGAGAGCTGGGACCAAAGTAACAAAGCTTACCATCAGTAACACACTACGCCGCCAGGGACTCAAATCCTGCAGTGCCAGACGTGTCCCCCTGCTTAAGCCAGTACATGTCCAGGCCCGTCTGAAGTTTGCTAGAGAGCATTTGGATGATCCAGTAGAAGATTGGGAGAATGTCATATGGTCAGATCAAACCAAAATATAACCTTTTGGTAAAAACTCAACTCGTCGTGTTTGGAGGACAAAGAATGCTGAGTTGCATCCAAAGCACACCATACCTACTGTGAAGCATGGGGGTGGAAACTTCATGCATTGGGCGTTTTTCTGCAAAGGGACCAGGATGACTGATCCGTGTAAAGGAAAGATTGAATGGGGCCATGTATCGTGAGATTTTGAGTGAAAATCTCCTTCCATCAGCAAGGGCATTGAAGATGAAACGTGGCTGGGTCTTTCAGCATGACAATGATCCCAAACACACCGCCCGGGCAACGAAAGAGTGGCTCCGTAAGAAGCATTTCAAAGTCGTGGAGTGGCCTAGCCAGTCTCCAGATCTCAACCCCATAGAAAATCTGTGGAGGGAGTTGAACGTCCGTGTTGCCCAGCAACAACCCCAAAACATCACTGCTCTAGAGGAGATCTGCATTGAGGAATGGGCCAAAATGCCAGCAACAGTGTGTGAAAACCTTGTGAAGACTTACAGAAAACGTTTGACCTCTGTGATTGCCAACAAAGGGTATATAACAAAGTATTGAGATAAACTTTTGTTATTGACCAAATACTTATTTTCCACCATAATTTGCAAATAAATTCATTAAAAATCCTACAATGTGATTTTCTGGATTTTTTCTCTCTCATTTTGTCTGTCATAGTTGAAGTGTACCTATGATGAAAATTACAGGCCTCCCTCATCTTTTTAAGTGGGAGAACTTGCACAATTGGTGGCTGACTAAATACTTTTTTGCCCCACTGTATATATATATATATATATACCCTGTACACATCATGCATCTGTACTGGAATAGTATACATCTACTCTTTTTGGCTGCATATTCTATAACTAATGTGAAAATAACATCTTAAAGTTAATTGAATGGAATGTTTGCAGTAGACCACAGTCACAACACAGCTCCATGTCCTGAGGGCTGCTGCAGTGTCTCTGCTGGATGTCCTGCTTGCTTTTTAGTTAGAGCTGATTTAGATCACAGAGACTAGCTGAGAGGACTCCTTTAGCTATTAAAGCACTAGAAACCTCCTGAAGCCAGAAACAGATGAAAGCCAGCCGATACCCAGCAGCACACACAAACTGGAATTGTGCACAACTTCTGCTTCTAGACCACACAGATTTGGTCCTTTGTTTGTTTTTTAAACTCAGTACGTTCGTACTTTAGAAAAGTGTTACCATGGTTTCCATGCATCTCAAAGTTACATGCGACTGTTCCTCTCAGTGCGGAACAGGTGTTGTTGGAACAATGTAGTGTGGAACCTATGCATTGTGTAGTGAGGTAAGATGACCCATGGATAATACACTCATAATATTGCTGCTAAGTTGTATCTGTTTTCCTACTTCAAAAGTTATAACCATTATGAAAATATTACACTAGATGTTAATACTACACGAGATGATAATATTACACTAGATGTTAATATTACACTAGATGTCTAGATGATATTACACTAGATGTTAATATTACACTAGATGTTAATATTACACTAGATGTTAATATTACACTAGATGTTAAGGTTAAAGCAGCATCACTGTGTGATGGAAGATAAGCAGCTTTTAGGACAGGAAAACTGCAATATGTGTGTGTGTGTGTGTGATATATCAGTGATGGTTACAAACATGTCATTAAATCACAGGCAAACTGTGGGATCTTCCTTCCCATGCAGGGTCACATGACAAAGGAAATCACTTGGGGTGTTAATGTATGGAGGGTCAGGAGATAAAAGTGACAGAGGAAGTGACCCAGGAACAGATCGAAGATCAGAAAATCTCCTCCAATATGAAATAAAACCTATCCAGGGAGCAATAGAGAGGAGTTGTTGATTTAGCGTCCTTCTGCCCCGATGGGAGCCATGGAGAGGGTGTCCTCCTCGTCGATGTTGTCCAGCTCCTTGGTGCGCACAGCGTGGGTGATGAGGTTGAGCTCCTCCAGCAGGGTCTCACTGCGGTATGCCACGCGGATGTCTGGGACGTTGGTGCGACGGATGTCGTTGCTCTCTGGGCCCTCTTTGCTGTATTTGGGCCCAAGCCAGTAGCTCTTTGCCTGGAGACAAGAAAGAACATCAGAGCAGAGCACTTGGCACAAAATGGCTGTGGATGAGAGGAGAGGAAGCAGATACCTTGTGGGAGAAGCCGCTCATAAGGACGCTGTTCCTGGCCAGCTCACACATGTCACAGGAGCTGAGCTTCCACACCTGTGTGGCGATGCTGTACTCCTCCATCAGAGGCTCCTGAGGACAAACACACACAAAAGACAAACAAACATTCAATGAATTGTACTGATTGACTGTACTGACTCACCATTGCAGTTGTAGTGTGAATTGTTTTGCCTCTGTGTGTGTTTGTGTATGTGTGTGTCTTGACACCACTCCCCTGTGCACTGACCTTCGTGAAGTGGAACTGTAGGGGGTCGTCAGTGGACAGAGAGACCATGAGACCTCTGGACAGATACTCAGGCAGGGGGTTGCGGTGGTAGCTGAGGAACAGGCTGTTGTTGCTCAGGGGGGACATGGCAATGCCAATCTGAGCCAGGTAGTACAGGTACTGCAGCACTGGTGCCTGGGGACATGAGGAGGAAAGAGATGCCATATGATATAGTCTATCTTATTAAATGCATAACTGCAGTATTCAAGGGGAAAGTGTCTGATTGTTCTTCTGAATTCTCTTAAATTTGCTGAAGTAACCTGGTGAGCAAAGTCCCAAAACCAAGACATCATTTAATAAATCAATCAATCAAACCTTCAGAGGTCACCTATGAACTGAACTCTACTATCTGTCTGTCGTGTTGTTGCCATGGTAGTGTGGCGTCGCTATGGGAAATGACGTGTGTGCTGACTGACCTTCCTGAGCAGCAGCCCATGGGAGATGTTCTCTGAAAGCATGAAACCCGACACCAGGTGGTGGACAGGCCCCGCCTCCCCGCAGTGAGGGCGCAGCACAAACGTGTGGAAGCCACGCCTCCTGCATGTCACAAGCAAACAAATATTAGCTTCATAAAGTATATTCATTAACAATACTTAATGTTTTCATGCGATTCAGTCATCATTTATGTTATTAAAGGTCCAATGCAGCCGTTTTTATCTCAATATCAAATCATTTCTGGGTAACAACCTCACTGTGATTATTTTCATGGTAAAAAAGAAACCAAAATAGCTTTTTAGCAAAGAGCAATTTCTCAAGCAAGAATCTTGCTAGGGCTGTCTGGGAGCGGGGAGAAGAACACTGAAAGCTAGCTGTTATTGTTATTGACAGAGAAGTTAGGAACTCTGTTTCTTATTGGTCTATTAATTAATTTACCGCCTGGTGATGTCACCAGGCAGATCAAAACTCCATCACATCAAACAAGCTGAAATTTCAGGCAGCCTTTCCAAGCTGCTCTTACAATAAAAGTGCATTATCATAATTTCCACAATTGTACAGTATTATTCCAACCTCACAGCGTGTATATATACTGAACAAAAATATAAACGCAACATGTAACAATTTGTATGATTTTACTGAGTTACAGTTCATATAAGGAAATCAGTCAATTGAAATTAATTAATTAGGACCTAATCTATGGATTTCACATGACTGGGCAGGGTTGCAGCCATGCGTGGACCTGGGAGGGCATAGGCCCACCCACTGGGGAGCCAGGCCCAGCCATTTAGAATTACTTTTTCCCCACAAAAAGGCTTTATTACAGACAGAAATACTCCACAGTTTCATCTTCTGTCCGGGTGGCTGGTCTCAGACGATCCCGCTGGAGAAGAAGCCGGATGTGGAGGTCCCTGGCTGACCTCCTCTGCGGTTGTGAGGCCGGTTGGGCGTACTGCCAAATTCTTCAAAACGACGTTGGAGGCGGCTTATGGTAGGGAAATGAACATTACATTCTCTGGCTAAAGCTCCGGTTTGTTCAGCTTCTTGATATGCCACACCTGTCAGGTGGATGGATTATCTTGGCAAAGGAGAACATCTCACTAACAGGGATGTAACCAAATTTGTGCACAAAATTTGAGAGAAATAAGCTTTTTTTTTTCTTTTGAAAGAAAAACACTTTTTTTTGTTCATTAAAATAACATCAAATTGATCAGAAATACAGTGTAGACATTGTTAATGTTGTAAATGACTATTGTAACTGGAAACGGCAGATTTTTTATGGAATATCTACATAGGCGTACAGGGGCCAATTATCAAGGGACATCAGAGACTGTAACGTTCTTTGCTTCATGGAAACATGGCTCACTCGAGAGACGCTAACGGAAGCGGTGCAGCCAGCTGGTTTCTTCACGCATCGCGCCGACAGAAACAAACATTTCTGGTAAGAAGAGGGGCGGGGGCGTATGCCTTATGATTAACGAAACTGTGGATTGATTGCAGCATTCGTGTGAAACTGAACGCGCGAACCACTGCTTTTAATCAGGGAAAGGTAACCGGAAACATGACCGAATACAAACAGTGTAGCTATTCCCTCCGCAAGGCAATCAAACAAGCTAAGCGTCAGTATAGAGACAAAGTAGAGTCACAATTCAACGGCTCAGACACAAGAGGTATGTGGCTGGGTCTACAGTCAATCACGGACATACCCCAAGCGACTTACAGCTGTAATCGCAGCAAAAGGTAGCGCTACAAAGTAATAACTTAAGGGGGCTGAATAATTTTGCACGCCCAATTTTTCAGTTTTTGATTTGTTAAAAAAGTTTGAAATATCCAATAAATGTCGTTCCACTTCATGATTGTGTCCCACTTGTTGTTGATTCTTCACAAAAAAATACAGTTTTATATCTTTATGTTTGAAGCCTGAAATGTGGCAAAAGGTCGCAAAGTTCAAGGGGGCCGAATACTTTCGCAAGGCACTGTATATACTGTACCCTATATCATCTACTGCATCTTTATGTAATACATGTATCACTAGCCACTTTAAGCTATGCCACTTTGTTTACATACCCTACATTACTCATCTCATATGTATATACTGTACTCGATACCATCTACTGCATCTTGCCTATGCCATTCTGTACCATCACTCATTCATATATCTTTATGTACATATTCTTTATCCCTTTACACTTGTGTGTATAAGGTAGTAGTTTTGGAATTGTTAGGTTAGATTACTTGTTGGTTATTACGGCATTGTTGGAACCTAGAAGCACAAGCATTCCGCTACACTCGCATTAACATCTGCTAACCATGTGTATGTGACAAATAAATTTGATTTGAACATCCATCACTCCTGTGTTCCAATGGCACGTTGTGTTAGCTAATCCAAGTTTATCATTTTAAAAGGCTAATTGATCATTAGAAATTAGATTTGATTTGATTTGATCATTAGAAAACCCTTTTGCAATTATGTTAGCACAGCTGAAAACTGTTGTCCTCATTAAAGAAGCAATAAAACTGGCCTTGAGACTAGTTGAGTATCTGGAGCATCAGCATTTGTGGGTTCGATTACAGGCTAAAAATGGCCAGAAACAAAGACCTTTCTTCTGAAACTCGTCAGTCTATTCTTGTTCTGAGAAATGAAGGCTATTCCATGCGAGAAATTGCCAAGAAACTGAAGATCTGGTACAACGCTGTGTACTACTCCCTTCACAGAACAGCGCAAACTGGCACTAACCAGAATAGAAAGAGGAGTAGGAGGACCCGGTGCAGAACTGAGCAAGAGGACAAGTACATTAGTGTCTAGTTTAAGAAACAGAAGCTTCACAAGTCCTCAACTGGCAGCTTCATTAAATAGTACTCGCAAAACATCAGTCTCAACGTCTACAGTGAAGTGGCGAATCCGGGATGCTGGCCTTCTAGGCAGAGTTCCTCTTTTGCCCATCTTAATCTTTTATTTTTGTTTGCCAGTCTGAGATATGGCTTTTTCTTTGCAACTCTGCCTACAAGGCCAGCATCCTTGGATTAGCTAACACAACGTGCCATTGGAACACAGGAGTGATGGTTGCTGATAATGGACCTCTGTACGCCTTTGTAGATATTCCATAAAAAAATCAGCCGTTTCCAGCTACAATAGTCATTTACAACATTAACAACGTCTATACTGTATTTCTGATCAATTAGATGTTATTTTAATTGACAAAACAAGGATATTTCTAAGTGATCCCAAACTTTTGAACTGTAGTGTATATATAAAACACATGAAAATCTAGTTTGACTGCACTTGGCCTTTATTTATTTTTTATAGTCGTCTTTGTGCTGAGGTTCGTTAAGCAGCCTGGTACCTGCGCAGGTGGTTGAGCACGGCCATATTGGCGTAGGTGTAGTAGAGGTAGTAGGAGTAGGGAGGGTTGTCCTCCTCTGTCCAGTCGGCTGGCAGGGGGCTGTCCATGTTGAAGATGTGGTGCTCCGGCTTGGACTCGTCATCCACACTGTCAAAGCCCACCACCTGACAACATACAGTTATACAACAATAAGTTACGGTAAAACAGTACCTGGAGTGTATGAATGAGGTGGGGCCCTAAGTTCTTTCTGACCGGAAGAAAATGCATCTCAAGCGTCTGGATATGTTAGGTGTAGGGAAAGGGAGTACTTTGTTGACTGTAGTGCTGTGTGAATGACTCACATGCTGGAGGAAGAGGTGCAGCTCAGGGTGGCTGCGGGGGTTAATGGTGACCTCAAACAGAGGCATGAAGATGTTCTCCATCATCTCCTGGAAGTTAGCCAGCTGCTTCTTGGTGCGGTACACATCACTGCAGTCAGAGGAGGGTTAATCATATGGAAGATTATTATCATTCACATTCATTCATAGTATTCATTCAAAGATAATACATGTCACAAATACAAGGAGAGGTTTACATCCAAGAAAAGCTGATAAAAGGTAGATATGTATAACTGCTTTGTTGATGCTGTCGTAGGTAGGGGTACTACTCACAAAAGGCGGGGCACTTGGATGAGCCAGCGCACGTTGTCAGAGTAGACTTGGTGTTTGACGGCCCACTGGGCCAGCTTGTCCCATTCGTCCCGGGAGCGGCCGTAGATGGACAGACGCAGCTCCACATTCTGGTACTTACTCTCCTCTAGGTCAGCCATCACCTCCTGATGGAACACCAACAACGCATTAGAGACATCAATATCATTGTATTAATGTCTGTGAATTAAGAGTTCAAGGCCACATTTTCTCTTAATATCAATGTGCATAACTATGTGGGGTGAACTAACACAAACACCACTGTTTGTATGGCTGTTTAAGGTAGCATGGGATGGTTTCAGACCTTGATCATGTGGCCAAAGTATTTGCCCTCAATGTGGTTGTCTGTCTTGATGAAGATCTCTCTCAGGATGGATTCTCCGATGGGGTTGTATTTGGCATTGAACTTGTCGAAGCGATGGAACGTGTTGCGGTCCTGAGAGTAGACAGGTGACACTTACGATGCCATTCTTTTTCCCCCAATTCTCCTACCCCTCCCACTTTAAACAATTATCCTACCCCTCCCTCTTTAAACAATTCTCCTACCCCTCCCTCTCTAACAATTCTCTTTTCCCATCCCCTCTCCCCCTGCTCCTCACCGCGTGCATGTCCAGTGTGTCCACACTCAGGTCAAAGGCAGTCAGGTTCATGCTCTCAAACACCTCCATGAGGGTCTGTCCCCGCCCGTGCTCCATGTGGACTATCTCCCCAGGGTACTTCTTCATGGCTCGCTTGATAAAGCGCAGCAGGTGCTTCTGGTTCATACAAGATGAGGCATGGATGTGGGTGTCCACCTGGGGGCAAAGGGAGAGACAGGGTCAACAACAATGAGATGTTGAGGATGGATGCCAGAAAGACAAAACAGAAAGCCTGAGTTAGTTAGCACTTAGCAGTGGTGTATCTTCATTGGTCACTACACCAAGGAAAAAGTGGGAGACTACTTCCAGATATATTTCACTCCAATGTGGAGTGACTAACTGATATTGAACACTTTGCAGGTTTTATAGAGATGTTGTAGATCAAGAAGCTGTTGGATGCTGTAGTGTTGTGAACGGTTGTTGTGTCAGTGTTGTTGTGTGTCACCTTGCGGATGTTGTAGAAGTCGCGGTGAGGAACCTTCTTCTGGGCTGCCAGCTCCTTCATCTCGTTCAGCAGGATGTGCATCTGGAACTTAGAGCTCAGGTATTGCAGCCGGCGGTAGCAGAAAGACTTTCTGCACACACACACACACACACACACACACACACACACACACACACACACACACACACACACACACACACACACACACACACACACACACACACACACACACACACACACACACACACACACACACACACACACACACACACACACACACACACACACATATATATGTCTCACTCTTGACATGTGTACACAGAATTTGCACAGTTTTGACATACACAGAGTACTAATGAGACAACAGATGTGACTAATGTTAACTGTAAGGCCAGTAACCAGTAACACTCACACTGGTCCGTTAATGATGAGAGCCATCATGACATTCATGTCAGCGATGTACTCCTTCAGGTCTGGGTAAGGCAGGTCCAACTCTGTACTCCTGGAAATGAGGATGGAGAATTTCGGTTACACACTCTCTCTTACACACACGTAGAAGCAGACTAGCCCATCACACACTTTACACCAAAAACTGAAAACAAGCAGACTCAAACACAAACTCACTTCTCCATGGGGCTCTTCTTGGTGTAGACATGCATGACCCCATCCACCATCTTACAGCTGTACCCTGTGTCTGCAGGCATGTTCTTGGTGTCCTGGTTTTCATAGGGGTGAGTCTCTGAGACAGGGGGGTGGACTGGAGCATCTGTGGGAGACAGAGGGAAAGGGAGAAAAGTTCACCATACTATTATACATCACAACTTTATTTTCATTCACAATTTCACAAAGTAACTAATTTGCTAAAGAAGAAAGGGGCAGAAACCCTACAGCTATGCCCTGTGTGTCTCAGTTTGTGTCATACCAAATGTGTCAGGTGTTTGAGTATGTCAAACCTGCATCAACGGGGGTCTCAGGGATTTCCTCATAGATGCGTAGGTCCAGGGGCTTCTCTCCCAGCTCTCCCAGCTCGCGGGCAGTGGTCTTACAGAAGTTCTGAATGGACAGAGCAATGTACTTCTCCCTGATGAACAGGGCCTTTACCACACATTTAGCTGCATCCACCAGGTCTGTGAAGGGCACCTGGTCAGGGCAGAATGGTACAAGTCAGGCATTGTCTACAGTGTGGCTGAGTGGGTAACAATTTCACAATTCTAGACAACATGCTGTCCCCACTGGAGACCGGGGTTCACTACCCGGTCCAGGCTCTCATTTCTGAACTACTTCCTCTGTATATCCAACTGTCTAAATAAATAAGTCCAAGCACTACCAAACCCACCTCAATAGACTTGTTGACTGAATTGGTTTACCTTTCACAGTAAGCATGTGGCACACTGAGAGACCAACCAACTAGTACTTGGAATGAGAAACCACTGCATGATAAAACACTGATCAGGATGGACTGTGACCGGATTTATTCTATCAAGTTGTTTAGTCAGCGGCTCTCACCCCACACTTCTCCTCCCCTGATATTGAGACACGCTGGTACTCTCGCTCCATTGGTAATACTCTCTCCTTCATCCAGCCATCATCCGTCCTGTCCACACCACCCAGCTCATTCATAAACCTACAGGGAGAGAGAAGGGGTAAAGAAAAGATTAGGATAGGAGAGAGCATGGGGTTTAGGTATGACGTTTGCAAAGCACCTATGAAAATATATGAATCAATACTTTATTGGCAGGTTTAGTTGGACATATGTCTCACTTAGAGGTCGACCGATTAATTAGGGCCGATTTCAAGTTTTAATAACAATCGGTAATTGGAATTTTTGGACACCGATCATGGCCGATTACATTACAGGAAGGAGGGCAGCAAGGAGCCAAGGTAAGTTGCTAGCTAGCATTAAACGTATCTTATAAAAAACAATCAATCTTAACATAATCACTAGTTAACTACACATGGTTGATGATATTACTCGTTTATCTAGCTTGTCCTGCATTGCATATAATCGATGTGGTGCCTGCTAATTTAGAATTGAATCACAGCTTACTTCGCCAAACGGGTGATTTAACAAGTGCATTCGCGAAAAAAGCACTGTCGTTGCACCAATGTGTACCTAACCATAAACATCAATGCCTTTCTTAAAATCAGTACACAGAATTTTTTATTTTTTTTAACCTGCATATTTAGTTAAATTAAATGTTAGCAGGCAATATTAAACTAGGGAAATTGTGTCACTTCTCTTGCGTTCATTGCACGCAGAGTCAGGGTATATGCAACAGTTTGGGCCGCCTGGCTCATTGCGAACTAATTTGCCAGAATTTTACGTAATTATGACATAACATTGAATGTTGTGCAATGTAACAGCAATATTTAGACATATGGATGCCACCCATTAGATAAAATACGGAACGGTTCCGTATTTCACTGAAAGAATAAACGTTTTGTTTTCGAAATGATAGTTTCCGGATTTGACCATATTAATGACCTAAGGCTCGTATTTCTGTGTGTTATTATATTATAATTAAGTCTATGATTTGATAGAGCAGTCTGACTGAGCGGTGGTAGGCAGCAGCAGGCTTGTAAGCATTCATTCAAACAGCACTTCACTGCGTTTGCCAGGAGCTCTTCGCTTTGCTTGAAGCATTGCGCTGTTTATGACTTTAAGCCTATCAACTCCCGAGATTAGGCTAGCAATACTATAGTGCCTATTAGAACATAAAATAGTCAAAGGTATATGAAATACAAATGGTATAGAGAGAAATAGTCCTATAATAACAACAACCTAAAACTTCTTAACTGGGAATATTGAAGACTCATGTTAAAAGGAACCACCAGCTTTCATTTGTTCTCATATTCTGAGCAAGGAACTTAAATGTTAGCTTTTTTACATGGCACATATTGCACTTTTACTTTATTCTCCAACACTTTGTTTTGCATTATTTAAACCAAATTGAACATGTTTCATTATTTATTTGAGACTAAATTGATGTTATTGATGTATTATATTAAGTTAAAATAAAAATGTTCATTGTTCATTCAGTATTGTTGTAATTGTCATTATTACAAATATATATTATAAAAATCTGTATCTGCTTTTTTTGGTCCTGGAAATAAATCGGTATCGGAGTTGAAAAATCACAACCGGTTGACCTCTAGTCTCACTGTCTTTCTGTCTTTTTGTGTCTCTCTGTGAATTGCGCCTCAGCTGTTGAATATTTGCAGTTAGACGGAAGGATTATTTCGGTCATGAATACCAAGGCATGTCTAAGATTTGTTTTTAAGATATTTAAGATGAACATTAAAAGACAGGGCTGTACCAATGTAGTGGAACCGTGGTGCAGGATTTCCATGAGGAAAATCAGGCGCTGGACAAGTAAGAGGAAATATTTTAATTTATCTGACATTTGAGAAATGTTCTGGTCATCCATATGCATTGGGTGCGTAACCTAATAAGGCGTCCACCCACACAGCTAGCGCCATCAATAAACCAGGGATATTGGCCAAATGAGCCACATTTTCATTCCTTAAAAACAGCCTATAACAAATTATAAAAACACTATTCCTTGTGTTTCCATTTATAGCCTATTGGTTTTTAATTTCCGAAAACAATAATTGTCCTCCCCACAGTTCAGCTGTCAGAGATTTGAGCACTAAATGCATTAGGGCATTGCATGCATAGACCTACAGGGTTAGGTGTCCACTGCATGGTATTAATATAACAAATATACATAGAGTACCAGTCAAAGGTTTGGAGTCACTTACTCATTTTCTCACTTACTCAAGAGTTTTCTTTATTTTTAATATTTTCTACATTGTCAAATCAAATCAAATGTGTCACATGCGCCAAATACAACAGGTTACAGTGAAATGCTTACTTACAAGCCCTTAACCAACAATGATTTAAGAAGTTTTCAGAAAAAAAGAGAAAACAAAACTAACAAAGAATTAAACAGCAGCAGTAAAATAACAATAGCAAGGCTATATACAGGAGGTACGGAGTCAATGTGTGGGGACACCGGTTAGTTGAGGTAATTGAGGTAATATGCACATGTTGGTAGAGTTAAAGTGACTATGCATAGATAATAAACAGAAAGTAGCAGCAGCGTAAAAGAGGAGTCTGGGTAGCCTTGTTAAGAAGCCTCTTGGACCTAGACTTGGCACTCCGGTACTGCTTGCCGTGCAGTAGCAGATAGAACAGTCCATGACTAGGGTGGCTGGAGTCTTTGACAATTTTTAGGGCCTTCCTCTGACACAGCATGGTATAGAGGTCCTGGATGGCAGGGAGCTTGGCCCCAGTGATGTACTGGGCTGTACGCACTACCCTCTGAAGTGGCCAAGCAGTTGCCATACACGGTAGTGATGCAACCAGTCAGGATGCTCATGATGGTGCAGCTGTAGAACCTTTTGAGGATCTGAGGACCCATGCCAAATCTTTTCAGTCTCCTGAGGGGGAATAGGCTTTGTCGTGCCGTCTTCACTACTGTCTTAGTGTGTTTGGACCATGATAGTTTGTTGGTGATGTGGATGCCAAGGAACTTGAAGCTCTCAACCTGCTCCACTGCAGCCTCGTCGATGAGAATGGGGGCGTGCTTGGTCCTCCTTTTCCTGTAGTCCACAATCATCTCCTTTTTCTTGATCACATAGAGGGAGAGGTTGTTGTCCTGGCACCACACGGCCAGGTCTCTGACCTCCTCCCTATAGGCTGTCTCATTGTTGTTAGTGATCAGGCCTACCATTGTTGTGTCATCGGCAAACTTGATGATGGTGTTAAGAGTCGTGCCTGGCCATGCAGTCATGAGTGAACAGGGAGTACAGGAGGGGACTGAGCACGCACCTGAGGGGCCCAAGTGTTGAGGATCAGCGTGGCGGATGTGTTGTTACCTACCCTTACCACCTGGGGGCAGCCTGCCAGAAAGTCCAGGATCCAGTTGCAGAGCGAAGTGTTTTATTCCTGAGGTCCTTAGCTTAGTGATGAGCTTTGAGGGCACTATGGTGTTGAACACTGAGCTGTAGTCAAAGAATAGCATTCTCACATAGGTGTTCCTTTTGTCCAGGTGGAAAGGGCAGTATTGAGTGCAATAGAGATTGCATCATCTGTGGATCTGTATGCAAATTGGAGTGGTCCTTGGGTTTCTTGGATAATGGTGTTCATGTGAGCCATGACCAGCCTTTCAAAGCACTTCATGGCTACAAAGTGTTACGGGTCGGTAGTCATTGAGAAGGTTACCTTAGTGTTTTTGGGCACAGGGACTATGCTAGTCTGCTTGAAATATGTTGGTATTACAGACTCAGGTATAGACAGGTTAAAAATGTCAGTGAGACACTTGCCAGTTCGTCAGCGCATGCTCGGACTACACGTCCTGGTAATCCATGTTGACCTGTTTAAAGGTCTTACTCACATCGGCTAAGGAGAGTGTGATCACACAGTCGTCCGGAACAGCTGATGCTCTCATGCATGGTTCAGTGTTACTTGGATCGAAGCGAGCACAGAAGTAATTTAGCTTGTCTGGTAGGCTCGTGTCACTGGGGAGCTCGCGGCTGTGCTTCCCTTTGTAGTTTGTACTAGTTTGTAAGCTCTGCCACATCCGATGAGCATTGGAGGCGGTGTAGTACAATTCAATCTTAGTCCTGTATTGACGCTTTACCTGTTTGATGGTTTGTCGGCGGACATGGCGGGATTTCTTATAAGCTTCCTGGTTAGAGAATAATTGTAGAATAATAGTGAAGACATCAAAACTATGAAATAACACATATGGAATCAAAAAAGTGTTAAACAAATCAAAACATATTTTACATTTGAGATTCTTCAAAGTAGCCACCCTTTGCCTTGATGACAGCTTTGCATACTCTTGGCATTCTCTCAACCAGCTTCATGAGGTTGTCACCTGAAATGCATTTCAATATACAGGTGTGCCTTGTTAAAAGTTAATTTGTGGAATTTCTTTCCTTCTGAATGCTTTTGAGCCAATTGTGTTGTGTCAAGGCAGGGTTGGTACTCAGAAGATAGCCCTATTTGGTAAAAGACCTAGTCGATATTATGGCAAGAACAGCTCAAATAAGCAAAGAGAAACGACAGTCCATCATTTACTTTAAGACATGAAGGTCAGTCAATCCGGAAAATGTCAAGAACTTTGAAAGTTTCTTCAAATGCAGTCTCAAAAACCATCAAGTGCTATGATGTAACTAGCTCTCAAGAGGATCGCCATTGAAAATGAAAATCCAGAGTTACCTCTGCTGCAGAGGATGAATTCATCAGAATTAACTGCACCTCAGATTGCCACCCAAATAAATGCTTCAAAGGGTTCAAGTAACAGACACATCTCAACATTAACTGTTCAGAGGAGACTGCATGAATCAGGACTTCATGGTCAAAATGCTGCAAAGAAACCACTACTAAAGGACACCAATAAGAAGAGACTTGCTTGGGCCAAGAAACACGAGCAATGGACAGTAGACCGGTGAAAATCTGTCCTTGAGTCCAAATGTGACCAATGTCTTTGTGAGACACAGAGTAGGTGAAAACCCTAGATAGTCTATGCATGTGTGGTTCCCACAGTGACTGGTGACACTGTCTGTGATATATTTAGAAATCAAGGCACACTTAACCATCATGGCTACCAAAGCATTCTGCAGCAATACACCATCCCATCTGGTTTGCGCTTAGTAAGATTGTCATTTGTTTTTCAACAGGACAATTAGATTTTCATTTTTAAACCTTTATTTAACTAGGCAAGTCAGTTAAGAACAAATTCTTATTTTCAATGACAGCCTAGGAACAGTGGGTTAACTGCCTTGTTCAGGGGCAGAACGACAGCATGGAGATTAATCTTGCAACCTTTTGGCTACTAGTCCAAAGCTCTAACCACTAGGCTGCCTGCCACCCCAATGCCCCAACACACCTCCAAGGGTGTTTTACGCAGCATCACTCAATAGAATTTTGAAAGATTACCTTCTAAAGTAATTTGCAGTACTTTATTAAAGTGTAACAGACTACTGAGATGTTATTGAAGAAATAAGTTGTTTCATGATCTTTTTGGACTGAATATCAGCCCTGCACCTCTATAACACTGCATCTCAGTGCAAGAGTCTCAGTGCTACAGTACCTGGTTTGAATCCAGGCTGCATCACATCCAGCCTTGATTGGGAGTCCCATAGGGCGGCGAACAATTGGCACAGCCTCGTCCGGAGTAGGCCGTCATTGTAAATAAGAATTTGTTCTAAACTGACTTGCCTAGTCAAATAAAGGTTAAATAAATAAAATGACTCAACATCACCTGTGATGACTATACATCATCAGTAGGGGGCAGCACACAGGGAACTCATATTTTGCTAATGGAGATAGAGTGGAACATTCTCAATATATAAAAAAATGATACATTTAAAATTAAACTCTTCAGCAAATGAGCGCCAAGGACTGTACATACGTACAGGTAAACACTTGGCCTTATGCATTCACAAGATTGTTAGGAATAGGCAAAAGATAGAGAGAGAGAGACTGAAAGTATAGCTCA
Organism: Oncorhynchus masou masou; assembly: GCF_036934945.1. Classification (NCBI taxonomy): domain Eukaryota; kingdom Metazoa; phylum Chordata; class Actinopteri; order Salmoniformes; family Salmonidae; genus Oncorhynchus; species Oncorhynchus masou. The sequence goes on from NC_088216.1 coordinate 60,038,680, forward strand.
CTCACTCTAGGTCGGCAGCGCTGTCAATTTTCATGAACTCCTGTTTGATGCGGAGCAGGATCTCTGGCTCAAGCCTGGCGTGGTGCAGAGTGCATGGCGGAAAGGCCAGGTCAGAGGGGTACAGGTAAGACAAAGCACAAGGTAGGGGGAGAGGGGGGAGGGGGGGGCACATACACACATTTAAACACACAAGCACAGAAAGAAAGACAGAGAGGATGCAAATACAGTTACACATACAAAACACACAAGAGAACAACAGTAACGCACATGACACACACAAAGGGGATCAGGGTGTGAAGGGTGATCAGATGAAATGGGACAAACAGAGAAACATGATCAGTTAGCAGTGGAACAGACAGTATACCTTGGTCACATGACCCTGCTGCGGTGAGTGGAGCAAGGATTCCTAAGTGTGTCAGATCCCCCCTGAGAATGGCTCAGTGGAATAGGCCATCACACCCCATTAACCCAGACAGAACCCCCCCCCCCCCCTCTCCTGTGGGTGGAACAGGCTGGAACACCAGGATGTGAATGCTACTGACTGACTCCTTTAGCTGTTTACTTATGTTAGTCAGCTGGCCTGCTTAAAAGCGACATGATGGAAGCTGTTGAGGGTGCTTGTGTGCCTGTGGGTATATGGAGGGTGTTTGGGTGTGTACGGGGGAGTTGTGTTGGTGTGTATGTGAGTGTGCATGTCTGCTGCTGTGTGTGTCCCTACTTGATGTCCTGGCTGATCTGCCTCTCCAGGCGTTGGCGTCTCTCCTCCAGCTGCTCAATGGGGCTGTCCTCAGGGAACTCATAAGGAGCGGTGCGCATCTCACTCTCCGTCAGGCTACGAGTGAACAGCTCCTGAGAGATACACAGAGAGTCAAATAAACATTAGAACACACACACATTACACACACAGGAAGAGTTTACTTAACATTACAATACACAAACTTACATAAACATCATGAACATTTAACCCCGACACAAACATCCAACACATGCAGTCGCACGCAAACACACACGCACACGCGCACACACACACACGCACACACACACACACACACACACACACACACACACACACACACACACACACACACACACACACACACACACACACACACACACACACACGCACGCACACACGCACGCACGCACGCACGCACGCACAAGTATTTGGAAAGTGCTTGACAGTGGTGGAAAAAGTACTCAATTGTCATACTTTAGTAAAAGGAAAGATACCTTAATAGAAAATGACTCAAGTAAAAGTAAATGACACCCAGTAAAACCCTAAAAGTATTCGGTTTTAAATATACTTAAGTATCAAAAGGAAATGCAATAGTAAAAGTACAAATAACTTAAAATTCAAACCAGACAGCACCATTTTCTTGTTTTTCAAAATCACGGATAGCCAGCGGCACACTCCAACACTCAGACATAATTTACGAACGAAGCATGTGTTTAGTAAGTCCGCCAGATCAGAGCCAGTAGGGATGACCAGGGATGTTCTCTTGATAAGTGTGTGAATTGCACCATTTTCCTGTCCTGCTAAGATTTCAAAATGTAATGAATACTTTTGGGTGTTGGGGAAAATGTATGGAGTAAAAAGTACATCATTTTCTTTAGGAATGTAGTTAAGTAAACGTTGTCAAAAATATACAGTGGAGCAAAAAATGATTTAGTCAGCCACCAATTGTGCAAGTTCTCCCACTTAAAAAGATGAGAGAGGCCTGTAATTTTCATCATAGGTAAACTTCAACTATGACAGACAAAATGAGAAGAAAAAAAATCCAGAAAATCACATTGTAGGATTTTTAATGAATTTATTTGCAAATTATGGTGGAAAATAAGTGTTTGGTCACCTACAAACAAGTAAGATTTCTGGCTCTCACAGACCTGTACCTTCATCTTTAAGAGGCTCCTCTGTCCTCCACTCGTTACCTGTATTAATGGCACCTGTTTGAACTTGTTATCAGTATAAAAGACACCTGTCCACAACCTCAAACAGTCACACTCCAAACTCCACTATGGCCAAGACCAAAGAGCTGTCAAAGGACTTTTGTAAACTTTTGTTATTGACCAAATACATATTTTCCACCATAATTTGCAAATAAATTAATAAAAAATCCTACAATGTGATTTTTTTCCTTATTTTGTCTGTCATAGTTCAAGTGTACCGATGATGAAAATTACAGGCCTCTCTCATCTTTTTAAGTGGGAGAACTTGCACAATTGGTGGCTGACTAAATACTTTTTGCCCCACTGTAAATACTAAAGTAAAGTACAGATACACCAAAAAACTACTTAAGTAGTACTTCAAAGTATTTTTACTGAAGTACTTTACACCACTGTTGACAACACTGTGTCACTGTGCTCTCACCTCAGCGATCTCCTTGTACTTTCCGTCCATGGATGTACGCAGGTTGATGGGGAAGTGTTTGAGTGTGTGACTGATGGGTGTCCCAGGGAGGGAGCGCTGAGGATTCAGGGGCTTGGCCTGCCCTGCTACACCACGCAGATCTAGATGGAGGGAGAGCGGTGGAGAGGAAGATCGAGAGAGAGAGAGGCAGTGTTAAACAACATTTAATAAACATTCCAAAAAAGACAACAAAAAATAAAAGTTAAACAACAGGGAGGGAGAGGCAGACGGAGTGAGTTGTTATTGCATGGATTTGCAACATTTAAACACTGTCTGATATTTCACAGCCACAACTCTTGTGCCATCACCTCCAACATGGGACTACACTAGTATACTCCACTCCGGCCCTCTTCTCTCTCAACTACAGCCTCGTCTCTCAGCAGCAGTGCTGTGCTCTGCATACAGCACAGAGGAGCTTCCTTACAGCATGACAGCTTCAGTGGTATTGTAGTCTCTCCACAGCACTGCTGGCCCTTTGAGCTGTGTCTCTGTTGACTGCCCACTGCATTGTGTGTCAGGCAGCAGCAGGAGTGGTGTCTGTGTGTGTGGCAGTAGTCTCTGTGGTATATAGCCCACCCTAAGGGTCATTCAGATGGATGCTCAATAATAAGATAAATGTTGTCAGATGCCAGACACCCGTTGCCATGGAGACCTGGTCTGGAGAGAGGGGAGGAGAGGTTGAGGGGAGGAGCACAATAACAGAACCTTCCCCTGAGACGGACGCTGCTGGGTGAGAGAGTACACACTACACTGGCAGGCAGGCAGGCAGGCAGAGAACAAAGACCCCACTGTGTATGTCCCATTGAAAACAGAGAGAGAGAGAGAGATGGGGGATTAGTAACCAAAAGATGAGCGATGAGCTCAAGAGCCACGTGATAGTTTTCTAAACTGTGTGTGTGTGTTTTCAGAGAATGCTGCTTTGGCATGATGATCCCATAAGGCCTTTATACTGGAGGGGACTCCTGAGATGCAGAGGGTTAAATTTTAAGACAGACAAGCCCTGTAAATGAGTGTGTCCCCACAGCATGCTCTGCTACGCCTAATCACCCCATGAAAGATGCCAGAGCAACTGGACTCATCACAAACACTCATGTTATTATTATATATTTTAACTTATTTTTTTTCTGTCATATGCCTTTAACTGAGGAGTGGCTTCCATCAGGCAACTCTACCATAAAAGCCTGATTGGCGGAGTGCTGCAGAGATGGTTGACCTTCTGGAAGGTTCTTCCATCTCCACAGAGAAACTCTGGAACGCTGTCAGAGTGACCATTGGACCAAGGCCCTTCTCCCCCGATTGCTCAGTTTGGCTAGCCGGCCAGCTCTGGGAAGAGTCTTGATGGTTCCAAACCTCTTCCATTAAAGAATTATGGAGGCCACTGTGTTCTTTGGGATCTTCAATGCTGCAGACAATTTTTGGTATCCTTCCCCAGATCTGTGCCTCTAAACAATCCTGTCTCAGAGCTCTACGGACAATTCCTTCGACCTCATGGCTTAGTTGCTGCTCTGACATGCACTGTCAACTGTGGGACCTCATTTAGAAAGGTGTGAGCCGCAGGTGGACTCAAGTAGAACCATCTCAAGGATGATCAATGGAAACAGGATGCACATAAGCTAAATTTCGAGTCTCATAGCAAAGGGTCTGAATACTTATGTAAGGTATATAAGGTATATATACAGTTGAAGTCGGAAGTTTACATATACTTAGGTTGGAGTCATTAAAACTCCACAAATTTCTCGTTAACAAACTAGTTTTGTAACGTCGGTTAGGACATCTACTTTGTGCATGACAAGTAACTTTTTCCAACAATTGTTTACAGACAGATTATTTCACTTATAATACACTGTATCACAATTCCAGTGGGTCAGAAGTTTAAATACACTAAGTTGACTGTGCCTTTAACCAGCTTGGAAAATTCCAGAAAATCATGCCATGGCTTTAGAAGCTTCTGACAGGCTAATTGACATCATTTGAGTCAATTGGAGGTGTACCTGTGGATGTATTTCAAGGCCTACCTTCAAACTCAGTGCCTCTTTGCTTGACATGAGAAAATCAAAATAAATTAGCCAAGACCTCAGAAAAAAATTTGTAGACCTCCACAAGTCTGGTTCATTCTTGGGAGCAATTTCCAAACAACTGAAGGTACCACGTTCATCTGTACAAACAATATTACGCAAGTATAAACACTATGGGACCACGCAGCCATCATACAGCTCAGGAAGGAGATGCATTCTGTCTCCTAGAGATGAACGTGCTTTGGTGTGAAAGGGCAAATCAATCCCATAACAACAGCAAAGGACCTTGTGAAGATGCTGGAGGAAATAGGTACAAAATTATCTATATACACAGTAAAACGAGTCCTATATCGACATAACCTGAAAGGCCGCTCAGTAAGAGAGAAGCCACTGCTAAAAAACCGCCATAAAAAAGCCAGACTACTGTTTGCAACTGCACATGGGGACAAAGATCATACTTTTTGGAGAAATGTCCTCTGGTCTGATGAAACAGAAATAGAACTGTTTGGCCATTATGACCATCGTTATGTTCGGAGGAAAAAGGGGGACGCTTGCAAGCCGAAGAACACCATCCCAACCGTGAAGCATGGGGGTGGCAGTATCATGTTGTGGGGGTGCTTTGCTGCAGGAGGGACTGGTGCACTACACAAAATAGAATGCATGATGAGAAGAAAAATTATGTGGCTATATTGAAGCAACATCAGTCAGGAAGTTAAAACTTGGTCGCAAATGGGTCTTCCAAATTGACAATGAGCCCAAGCATACTTCCAAAGTTGTGGCAAAATGACTTAAGGACAACAAAAGTTAAGGTATTGGAGTGGCCATCACAAAGCCCTGACCTCAATCCTATAGAAAATTTGTGGGCAGAACTGAAAAAGCGTGTGCGAGCAAGGAGGCCTAAACACCTGACTCATTTACACCAGCTCTGTCAGGAGGAATGGGCCGAAATTCACCCAATTTATTGTGGGAAGCTTGTGGAAGGCTACCCAAAATGTTTGACCCAAGTTAAACAATGTAAAGGCAATGCTGCCAAATACTAATTGAGTGTATGTAAACATCTGACCCACTGGGAACGTGATGAAAGAAATAAAATCTGAAATAAATCATTCTCTTTACTATTATTCTGACATTTCACATTCTTAAAATAAAGTGGTGATCCTAACTGACCTAAAACAGGGAATTTTTACTCAGATTAAATGTTAGGAATTGTGAAAAACTGAGTTTAAATGTCTTTGGCTAGGTGTATGTAAACTCCCGACTTCAACTGTATATTATTATATATATACTTATTATAATTTTTAAAATTACATTTGCAAAAAAATCTCAAAACTTACTTTCGCTTCGTTATTATGGGGTATTGCGTGTAGATTGGGATTTTTTTCTTTTCTTTTATCCATTTTAGAATAAGGCTGTTGTCACGACTTAAGCATGCTGATTGGCTGTGATCAGATCATTATTGCCCATATACTCTCATATTTGTCTACTCACAATATCCTCCAATATCTTACTGTGAAGGGAGTAGACTGATTGGTCGACTATTGGCAGGAGTAATGGGTTCTTTTCTGTCTTTCGGGATTGAACAAAGTTCAGCATGCTTCCATACATTTGGAAATGTCCCCTTTTCCAGTGACCAATTAAATATGTATTTCAGAGGAGCTGCAATCTGGGGAGCAGCATAGTGAAGTAAAAAATTGTCCATTAGCTCATAACATTTAGATTTGCCATTGGATAATGACTTCAATAGGTTTAACACCTCTACTAACACCAGTTTATTTTGCTCATAATATAATCATCAATCCATTGGACAATAGTTTGTTTGGAAGAATGGGTGTTTACATTATCTCTCAGTAAATTACTTTTTTTTTTAAGGCAATATCAGCTGGTTTTGTTATTGTTCTCCCATCAACCTCCACACTAGATGGGCATGATTAGATAGATGTACCAAGATAGGTGTACACTATTCCATAAATGTATTGAATCATTGTTACAATCAATAAAAGCATTTTTGTAAAATATTTTTCTTCTTACGATTTGATTTAACTGCATAATTACATAGTGTTCTATAATTATGTTAATCAATTTCTAGTTCATATTTGGCTGCTAAGACTTGCCTCACCCAGTTCATCATCAATCCATGGTGATGGACAAGCCCCAACTGTACTCTTTCTTGCTGGGCATGATGGTCCATTACCCCAGTGAGCAAATCAATAAAACATCCTGTAGCGTGATTTAAATCATCCTCTAGATAAATCAGCTCCCAGGGTACAACAGCCAAATAAAATTTTGAAACTGCTTATGATTAAATGTTTTAAAATGTCTCTTGACCACAATCCTTGGGGGTTTCTTTGTAACCTTAGTGTTCATGGTTATGGTCACAATACTATGGTCTGTCCCGCCCACTAGCATTGATCTGGCTTTTAAGCATTACAATGGTATATTACAGGAGATCAGATCAATGCACGTACAGTGCCTTGCAAAAGTATTCATCTCCCTTGGCGTTTTTCCTATTTTGTTGCATTACAACCTGCCATTTAAATGGATTTTTATTTGGATTTCATGTAATGGACATACACTAAAAAGTCAAAATTGCTGAAGTGAAATGAACAAAATTACTTGTTTCAAAAAATTATACTAAATAAAAAACGGAAAAGTGGTGTGTGCAAATCTATTCACCCCTCCTGCTATGAAGCCACTAAATAAGATCTGGTGCAACCCATTACCTTCAGAAGTCACATAATTAGTTAAATAAATCCAGCTGTGTGCAATCTAAGTGTCACATGATCTGTCACATGATCGCAGTATGTATATACATACATACATATATATATATATATATATATATATACACACACACACACACACACACACACACCTCTTCTGAAAGGCCCTAGAGTCTGCAACACCACTAAGCAAGGGGCACCACCAAGCAAGTGGCACTATAAAGGTCAAGGAGCTCTCCAAACAGGTTCTAAAAAATATATCTGAAACTTTGAACATCCCACGGAGCACCACTAAATCCATTATAAAAAATGGAAAGAATTATGGCACCACAGCAAACCTGCCAAGAGAGTTCCGACCACCAAAACTCATGGACCAGGCAAAGAGGGCATTAATCAGAGAGGCAACAAAGAGACCAAAGATAACCCTGAAGGAGCTGCAAAGCTCCACCGCGGCTATTGGAATATCTGTCCATAGGACCACTTGAAGACATACACTACACAGAGCTGGGCTTTACAGAAGAGTGTCCAGAAAAAAATAAGCAAACATGTTTGGTGTTTACCAAAAGGCATACGGGAGACTCCCCAAACATATGGAAGAAGGTACTCTGGTCAGATGAGACTAAAATTGAGCTTTTTGGCCATCAAGGAAAACGCTATGTCTGGCGCAAACCCAACACCTCTCATCACCCCAAGAACAACATCCCCACAGTGAAGCATGGTGGTGGCAGCATCATCCTGTGGAGATGTTTTTCCATCGGCAGGGACTGGGACACTGGTCAGAATTGAAGGAATGAATGATGGAGCGAAATACAGGAAAATCCTTCAGGTAAACCTGTTTCAGTCTTCCAGAGATTTGAGACTGGGACGGAGGTTCAGCAGGACAATGACCCTAAGCATACTGCTAAAGCAACACTCAAGTGATTTAAGGGGAAACAGTTAGATGTCTTTGAATGGCCTAGTCAAAGCCCAGACCTCAATCCAATTGAGAATCTGTGGTATGACTTAAAGATTGCTGTACACCAGCAGAACCCATCCAACTTAAAGGAGCTGGAGAAGTTTTGCCTTGAAGAATGGGCAAAGATCCCAGTGGCTAGATGTGCGAAGCTTATAGAGACATACCCAAAGAGACTTGCAGCTGTAATTGCTGCAAAAGGTGGCTCTACAAAGTATTGATTTTGAGGGGGTGAATAGTTATGCAAGCTCATGTTTTCAGTTTTTTGTCTTATTTCGAGTTTGTTTCACAATAAAACAATATTTTTCATCTTTAAAGTGGTAGGCATGTTGTGTAAATCAAATGATACAACCCCCGCAAAAAAATATATTTTAATTCCAGGTTGTAAGGTAACAAAATAGGAAAAATGTCAAGGGGGGTGAATACTTTCGCAAACCACTGTATCCGAACGGTGACCGAACTTAGTTGATGATCTAGTAGTGTCCTTAACCATTTGTTTCAAACCACAGCTCTCGGCATATCTCATTAATTTAATTCTACATGAATTATTATGATCCTTCCAATTTATATTAAAATCACCCAAGATAAATAGATCTCTTGTTACTATCTGTGGCCTGGTCAAATCCCGTGCATAAATCATCCAGATAGGACACCTTAGAACTAGGAGGTATATACACACATCCTACCAATATGGGTGCCTGGAGAGGCAGATGTACTTGCTGTACTTGATGTGCCTCTACTTGACATACAGTTGAAGTCGGAAGTTTAAATACACTTAAGTTGGAGTCAGTAAAACTCACTTTTCAACCACTCCACAAATTTCTTGTAAACAAACTATAGCTTTGGCAAGTCGGTAACGACATTTACTTTGTGCATGACACAAGTAATTTTTACAACAATTGTTTATAGACAGATTATTTCACTTATAATTCACTGTATCACAATACCCGCGGATCAGAAGTTTACATACACTAAGTTGACTGTGCCTTTAATCTGCTTGGAAAATTCCAGAAAATTACGTCATGGCATTAGAAGCTTCCGATAGGCTAATTGACATCATTTGAGTCAATTGGAGGTTTACCTGTGGATGTATTTCAAGGCGTACCTTGAAATACAAATTTCCAAATGCCTGAAGGTACCATGTTCATCTGTACAAACAATACAGACCTAACAAGCAAATATACACACCATGGGACCACGCAGCCGTCATACCGCTCAGGAAGGAGACACATTCTGTCTCCTAGAGATGAACGCACTTTGGTGGGAAAAGTGCAAATCAATCCCAGAACAACAGCAAAGGACCTTGTGAAGATGCTGGAATAAACCAGTACAAAAGGTATCTATATCCACAGTAAAACGAGTCCTATATCGACATAACCTGAAGGCTACTCAGCAAGGAAGAAGCCTCTGCTCCAAATCACCATAAAAGAGCCAGACTGTTTGCAGCTGCACATGGGGACAAAGATCGTACTTTTTGGAGAAATGTCCTCTGGTCTGATGAAACAGAAATCGAACTGTTTGGCCATAATGACCATTGTTATGTTTGGAGGAAAAAGGGGGAGGCTTGCAAGCCAAAGAACACCATCCCAACTGTGAAGCACATGGTGGCAGCATCATGTTGTGGTGGTGCTTTGCTGCAGGAGGGACTGGTGCACTACATAAAATAGATGGCATCGTGAGGGAGGAAAATTATGTGGATATACAGTGGGGCAAAAAAGCATTTAGTCAGCCACCAATTGTGCAAGTTCTCCCACTTAAAAATATGAGAGGCCTGTAATTTTCACCATAGGTACACTTCAACTACGACAGACAAAATTAGAAAAAAAATCCAGAAAATCATATTGTAGGATTATTAATGAATTTATTTGCAAATTATGGTGGAAAATAAGTATTTTGTCACCTACAAACAAGCAAGATTTTTGGCTCTCACAGACCTGTAACTTCTTTTTTAAGAGGTTCCTCTGTCCTCCACTCGTTACCTGTATTAATGGCACCTGTTTGAACTTGTTATCAGTATAAAAGACACCTGTCCACAACCTCAAACAGTCACACTCCAAACTCCACTATGGCCAAGACCAAAGAGCTGTCAAAGGACACCAGAAACAAAATTGTAGATCTGCACCAGGCTGGGAAGACTGAATCTGCAATAGGTAAGCAGCTTGGTTTGAAGAAATCAACTGTGGGAGCAATTATTAGGAAATGGAAGACATACAAGACCACTGATAATCTCCCTCGATCTGGTGCTCCACGCAAGATCTCAACCCATGGGGTCAAAATGATCACAAGAACGGTGAGCAAAAATCCCAGAACCACACAGGGGGACCTAGTGGATGACCTACAGAGAGCTGGGACCAAAGTAACAAAGCCTACCATCAGTAACACACTACGCCGCCAGGGACTCAAATCCTGCAGTGCCAGACGTGTCCCCCTGCTTAAGCCAGTACGTGTCCAGGCCCGTCTGAAGTTTGCTAGAGAGCATTTGGATGATCCAGAAGAAGATTGGGAGAATGTCATATGGTCAGATGAAACCAAAACATTACTTTTTGGTAAAAACTCAACTCGTCGCGTTTGGAGGACAAAGAATGCTGAGTTGCATCCAAAGAACACCATACCTACTGTGAAGCATGGCGTTGAAACATCATAAATCGGTCGACGTCTAGTTGAGTCTCTGACATAATCTTCCTGTCCGGGTTGACGTCCCCCTCGGGGTCGTGCCGTGGGGGAAATCTTTGTCTCAGGGTAGTAAGTTGGTGGTTGAAGGTATCCCTCTAGTGGTATGGGGGCTGTGCTATGGCAAAGTGGGTGGGGTTATATCCTGTCTGGTTGACCCTGTCCTGGGAAATAGTCGGACAGGGCCACAGTGTCCCAAGACCCCTCCTGTCTCAGGCTCCAGTAATTATGCTGCAATAGTTTAATGTGTCGGGAGGCTAGGGTCAGTTTGTTATATCTGGAGTATTTCTCCTGTCTTATCCGGTGTCCTGGGTGAATTTAAGTATGCTCTATCTAATTCTCTCTCTCTTTCGCTTCTCTCGGTGGACCTGAGCCCTAGGACCATGCGTCAGGACTACCTGGCCTGATGACTCCTTGCTGTCTCCAGTCCACCTGGTCGTGCTGTTGCTCCAGATTCAACTGTTTTGCTTGCGGCTATGGAACCCTGACCTGTTCCCCCGGACGTGCTACCTTGTCCCGGACCTGCGGTTTTCGACTCTCTCTCTCTACCGCACCTGCTGTCTCTAACTCTGAATGATCGGCTATGAAAAGCCAACTGACTCCTGAGGTGCTGACCTGTTGCAACCTCTACAACTACTGTGATTATTATTTGACCCTGCTGGTCATCTATGAATGTTTGAACATCTTGACCATGTAATGTTAGAATCTCCACCGAGCACAGCCAGAAGAGGACTGGCCACCCCTCAGAGCTTGGTTCCTCTCTAGGTTTCTACCAAGGTTCCTGCCTTTCTAGGGAGTTTTTCCTAGCCACCATGCTTCTCCTAGCCACCATGCTTTCTGTATAGTACTTTGTGACATCGGCTGATGTAAAAGGGGCTTTATAAATACATTTGATTGATGCCAATGAAGCGTCGTGAAACAGTGTTGGTTGATGGAGGCATTGTCTGTATAGTTTTTTGGGCTTTTTCCCCCAGCATTGCGCCAGCCATATCTGCGGCAGCAGGAAGAATGAAGTCCTCCACAATAGTATGGGGCTTGCCTGTCCTAGCCACTCGGTAGCTCACCATATAAGACTCTTCTAGCCCCTTCATATTAATGGTATCTGTTGCTTTTAAACGTGTCTTACTACTCGTAAGTCATCTTAATTCTTGCTCAAAAAACTCCTGTGGCTTATTTTTCAAATTGGCATGTTTAGTTTCTAAATGTACTGTATGTGCAAGAGTGAAGGTTTCATCAAGTTGTGAGATAGTACTTTTTTACTTTTTTTGCGCATGTAACACACTGTGGCTGAGGATAGGCACAACTCCCAATATAAGTGAACCCCAAATCAATGTAGTTCTCATCATATTTGCGCCTCTTTGATGGTCCAAAGTCCCTGTCTGTTGTTCGGTGCTTTCACGGGTAAGGGCAGTAGCTCATCGGCAGCACCAGATTCACAACTGTCAGTGTCGATGCTAGCTGGGCTAACAATAAATGTATAATTACTGATGCTAGCATTGGATGTGCTCGCGGAAGCAGAACAACTTGTGTCGTCGACAGGTGCAGGTATAGTACTGCTGGAAGTAGCAGTATTACCAGTAGAACTGGTATGTGTCTCTATGGACGCGGGCCTTACTTTTTTTTAGCCATTTATCAATTTTTGAGCAAACAGAATGAGCAGTAGCTACGTTTGGCTACATACGGATCGTTGGTGGAATTCCCGCGAGAGAGTAACGGTTAATGTGATTGGATGTTAATTATTTGACTAGGCTGTATTTGACATTGCGCTGTTATTTCGATGTCACATTGAAAGTCACTGAGCTCAAACCTCCAATGTTTGTCTATGGATATTGCTTGGCTGTGTGCTCAGTTTTATACACCTGGCAGCAACGGGTGTGGCTGAAATAGACTAATCCACTAATTTGAAAGAGTGTCCACATACTTTTGAATATATAGTGCATATTATCTCAGCTGGAAAACAAAACATGGCAATCTGATTCGCACCAAAGTCACCGGAATTCCTCAAGCTTTCCTGCTACAAGACAGACTATTTTCTACAGCGTTAGGAAAGACCCTGAAGGCTGTTCAGGTAAAAAGTACCAGTGATGAATGCCTGAGTTAGCCACCATTGGCCATCTCACGTTTCTGTACATGCCACCAACATGTCCTCTCTTTATGTATTTTTTCTTCATTGGATAGGATAGAGAGAGGTATAGAGACGAAAAGTAGAAAAGTGTGCTGAAAGACCAATGGGCTGGATTCAAACCCATGCAAGGTAGACAATCATAACTAGGAGGATTGTGGTAAACAAACATTAAATGTTTTGTCATTTACATTTCTTGCTATTCAAGTTTAGGGCTACATCGCTAGCCATAGGCTGTGACATCACACACACTGAGTTTGAACTGCCTGTAAAAGTGAACGTTTTAAACTGTGCTGAATTGTCACGCCCTGACCTTAGAGATCCTTATTTATTCTCTATGTTTGGTTAGGTCAGGATGTTACTCGGGTGGAAAAATCTGTGTTTTCTATTTCTTTGTTGTTTTTTTCAAGCGTCGTTCCCAATCAGAGGCAACTGTCTATTGTTGTCTCTGATTGGGGATCATATATAAGTTGTGATTTTCCGTTTGGGTTTTGTGGGGTGTTATTTTCTGTTTAGTGTCTGTGCCTGACGGAGCTGTTCGCTTTCGTTTTTGGATTTGTTATTTTTGTTTAAGTGTTTCTTGAAAATAAATATCATGAAAACTAGAGGTCGACCAATTCATTGGAATGGCCGATTAATTAGGGCCGATTTCAAGTTTTCATAACAATCGGAAATCGGTATTTTTGGACACCGATTTGGCCTCTAATTCTTTTTTTTTACACCGTTATTTATTGCTTATTCAACTAGGCAAGTCAGTTAAGAACACATTCTTATTTTCAATGACGGCCTAGGAACGGTGGGTTAACTGCCTTGTTCAGGGGCAGAATGACAGATTTTTACCAGCTCAGGGATTCAATCTTGCAACTTTACAGTTAACTAGTCCAATGCTCTAACCAACTGATTACATTGCACTCCATGAGGAGACTGCCTGTTACGCGAATGCAGTAAGAAGCCAAGGTAAGTTGCTAGCTAGCATTAAACTTATCTTATAAAAAAATCAATTAATCATAATCACTAGTTAACTACACATGGTTGATGATATTACTAGTTTATCTAGCGTGTCCTGCGCTGCATATAATCGATGCGAAAAAGGACTGTCTTGCTCCAATGTGTACCTAACCATAAACATCAATGCACAGAAGTATATATTTTTAAACCTGCATATTTTGCTAAAAGAAATCCAGGTGAGCAGGCAATATTAATTTCACCTGGTTGTGTCACTTCTCTTGCGTTCATTGCATGCAGAGTCAGTGTATATGCAACAGTTTGGGCCGCCTAATTTGCCAGAATTTTACGTAATTATGACATAACATTGAAGGTTGTGCAATGTAACAGGAGTATTTAGACTTATGGATGCCACCAGTTAGATAAAATACGGAAAGGTTCCGTATTTCACTGAAAGAATAAACGTCTTGTTTTCGAGATGATAGTTTCCGGATTCGACCATATTAATGACCTAAGGCTCGTATTTCTGTGCGTTATTGTGTTATAATTAAGCCTATGATTTGATAGAGCAGTCTGACTGAGCGGTGGTAGGCACCAGCATGCTCGTAAGCATTCATTCAAACAGCACTTTCGTTCGTTTTGCCAGCAGTTCGTCGCTGTGCTTCAAGCATTGAGATGTTTATGACTTCAAGCCTATCAACCCCCGAGATTAGGCTGGTGTAACCGATGTGAAATGGCTAGCTAGCGGGGTGCACGCTAATAGCGTTTCAAACGTCACTTGCTCTGAGACCTGGAGTGGTTATTCCCCTTGCTCTGCAAGGGCCGCGGCTCTTGTAGAGCGATGGGTAACGCTGCTTCGAGGGTGGCTGTTGTCGATGTGTTTCTGGTTCATGCCCAGGTAGGGGTGAGGAGAGGGACGGAAGCTATACTGTTACACTGGCAATACTAAAGTGCCTATAAGAACATCCAATAGTCAAAGGTTGATGAAATACAAATCGTATAGAGAGAAATTGTCCTATAATTCCTATAATCACTACAACCTAAAAATGTATTACCTGGGAATATTGAAGACTCCTGTTAAAAGCTACCACCAGCTTTCATATGTTCTCATGTTCTGAGCAAGGAACTTTAAACGTTAGCTTTTTTACATGGCACATATTGCACTTTTACTTTCTTCTCCAACACTTTTGTTTTTGCATTTAAACCAAATTGAACATGTTTCATTTTATTTGAGGCTAAATTGATTTTATTGGTGTATTATATTATGTTAAAATTCAGTATTGAGTATCATTCAGTATTGTTGTAATTGTCATTGTTACAAATACATTTTAAGAAAATCTTCCGATTAATCGGTATCGGCTTTTTTTGGGTCCTCCAATAATTGGTATTGGTGTTGAAAAATTATAAATCGGTCGACCTCTAATGAACACTTTCCACGCTGCGCTTTGGTCCACTCTTCCTTCCACCGATGACGAGCATTACAAAACACTCCACCAAAGACACCAAGCAGCGTGGCCAGGAGGACTGGACATGGGAGGAAATCCTGGAGGGAGAAGGACCCTGGACACGGGCTGGGGAGTATCGCCGTCCAAGGGAGCAGATGGAGGCAGCGAGAGTGGAACGGCGACTATACGAAGAGTTAGCTCAACGACGGAAGCATGAGAGGCAGCCCCAAAATATTTTACACATTGGCGGAGGTAGGGTTTAGACCTGAGCCAACTCCCCGTGCTTACCTTTGGGAGCGTGTGACTGGTCAGGCACCGTGTTATGCAATGATGCGCACGGAGTCTCCAGTGCGCATTCATAGCCCGGTGCACTCTGTTCCAGCTCCTCGCGTTTGCCGCGCAAGAGTGGGAATTCAGCCAGGACAGATTGTGCCGGCTCAGCGGTCCTGGTCTCCGGTGTGTCTCCTCGTCCCAGGATATCCTGTGCCAGCTCTATGCATGGTATCTCCAGTTCGCCAGCACAACCCAGTGCGGCCTGTGCCAGATCCCCGCACTTGCCGTGCTACAGGGGGTATTCAGCCAAGACGCGTTGTGCCAGCTCTATGGTCCAGACCTCCCGTGCGCCTCCACAGCCCAGTATATCCTGCGCCGGCTCTACGCACTATGCCTACAGTGTGACTTCATTGCCCAGTGCGACCTGTGCTAGCTCTCCAAACTCACCGAGCTAAAGTGGGTATCCATCGCCTACAGTGACGGTTCCCGGTCCGGAGCCTTCAGCGACGGTCCCCTGTCCGGAGCACGCTGCGATGGTCTACGGTCCCTGCACCGGAGTGGGGGGAGCCTAAAGAGGAGCGGGGTCTGCGTCCCGCACCGGAGCCCCCACCGAGAGTAGATGCCCACCATAGGTTCAGGTTTGCGGCCGGAGTCCGCACCTTTGGGTGGGGTACTGTCACGCCCTGACCTTAGAGATCCTTATATATTCTCTGTGTTTGGTTAGGTCAGGGTGTGACTCGGGTGGGAAAATCTGTTTTCTATTTCTTTTAATCTTTTTTCCCCGAGTGTGGTTCCCAATCAGAGGCAGCTGTCTATCGTTGTCTCTGATTGGGGATCATATATAAGTTGTGATTTTTCGTTTGGGATTTGTGGGGTGTTATTTTCTGTTTAGTGTCTGTCCCTGATGGAACTGTTCGCTTTCGTTTTTGGATTTGTTATTTTTGTTTGAGTGTTTCTTGAAAATAAATATCATGAACACTTTCCACGCTGCGCTTTGGTCCACTCTTCCTTCCACCAACGACGAGCGTTACATGAATGGAGGACTTTTGAAAGGTCATTGCAACTTTACTCACGTCACGAATATCAGCTGTCATCACACACAGGCAAAATTCTCTCTTAGGAGATCTACCCCCTCACCAAAACATATACAGCCCTGTGGAGTCACACACAGCGTCACCCCAGTCGAGAGACTGAGACCGGCAATACTAGCGACAGAAGCTGATGGTGCCTCCATGTGTGTTGTGTTTTCAATGTGTGTATGTGTGTATATCCCGCTCCTGTCTCAGAAGTAGTGGAGCAAGGTACAATATAGAAACTGACTCCACCACACAACTAGCACACTAACAACATGGCCATGTTATCCACTAAGGATAAGATAGCTGGCTACATCATCACTCTGAGGGAACATAAACACAAGACTCATCTCTCTTGGTGTGGTTGCGGTTACAGTACCTCACGGTCGTGGTGGAGGTGCGTGTGGTGGGCTTGCGTGAGCTCCTGTGGGATGCTGGGACATGCCACCAGGCCCGGGACAGGACGGCTGCTGCTCCCTCCCCCGCCGACACAGAAGACGTGGAGAGAGAGTGATGACAGAGAGTGACAGGGTGCCCTCACCCTCACATATGCTGCAGCAGCGGGATTCACTGTGTCTTCTCTCGCTCTCTGATCCTCTTATCACGGTCTCTTTTTCCCACTCGGTCACGTTTTGCACTGAGTATGTTTTTCCTCTGCTTCCCCCCTCCTCTCTGTCTCTGTGTTTGTGCTGTTTCCTGGATTAGGCCGGGTTTTCTGTACACGAACAGCACAAGCTTCAGGCTCCAGGATTTAAATACCTCCGACACTGGTCTGGATCGTACCACGTGGCGTAAAGGGGAGGGAGACGGGCTGCACCACTTCATTGTGCTGTAAAATGGAGAAGGATGGGTTTCTCTCACCACTCCTCTCCTTCTCTTCAGTTTATCTCCCTCCCCATACTCATCACAGCATTACCGCATGCTGTGTGTTCATATGTAGCCTAAATTATCTGAAAGTAGTTTGTTTCTTTGTGTTCTTTACATTCATGAGTATTTGATTTAGTCTGCATGAATAGAAAGTAGCCTATAGTGCCGGAATGTGTACATAGATTATATTTAAGATTCTGCAAATGTGAACAGTGAACACCTTTTAGAATTTCTATATACTGTACCAGTCAAAAGTTTGGACACACCTACTAATTCAAGGGTTTGCTTTATTTTTTACTATTTTCTACATTGCAGAATAATAATAAGGATATCTACACTATGAAATAGCACACATGGAATCATGTGGTAACCAAAAAATTGTTAACCAAATCAAAATATGTTTTATATTTGAGATTCGTCAAAGTAGCGACCTTTTGCCTTGATGACAGCTTTTTTTCCTCTGAATGCGTTTGAGCCAATTAGATGTCCTGTGACAAGGTAGAGGCGGTATACAGAAGATAGCCCTCTTTGGTAAAAGTCTATATTATGGCAAGAACAGCTCAAATAAGCAAAGAGATAAGACAGACCATCATTACTTTAAGACATGAAGGTCAGTCAATATAGAACATTTGAAGAACTTTGAAAGTTTCTTCAAGCGCAGTCGCAAAAACCATCAAGTGCTATGATGAAACTGGCTCTCACAACGACCACCACAGGAAAGGAAGACCCAAAGTTACCTCTGCTGCAGAGGATAAGTTCATTAGAGTTAAATGCACCTCAGATTGCAGCCCAAATAAATGCTTAAATAAATTAGTTCAAGTAACAGACACATCTCAACATCAACTGTTCAGAGGAGACTGCGTGAATCAGGACTTCATGGTGAAATTGCTGAAAAGAAACCACTACTAAAGGACACCAAAAGATGAAGAGCCTTGCTCGGGCCATGAAACACGAACAATGGACATTAGACCGGTGGAAATCTATCCTTTGGTCTGATGAGTCCAAATGTCTGAGTGCGCCGTGTCTTTCTGTGACGCAGAGTAAGTGAACAGATTATCTCTGCATATGTGGTTCCCACCGTGAAGCATGGAGGAGGAGGTGTGATGGTGACACTGTCAATGATGTATTTAGAATTCAAGGCACACTTAACCAGCATGGCTACCAAAGCATTCTGCAGCGATACGCCATCCCACCTGGTTTGTGTTTAGTGGGACTATCATTTATTTTAATCAGGATAATGACCCAAAACACAACTCCAGGGTGTGTAAGGGCTATTTGACCAAGGAGAGTGATGCATCAGATGACATGGCCTCTACAATCACCTGACCTCAACCCACATGAGATGGTTTGGGATGAGTTGGAACGCAGAGTGAAGGAAAAGCAGCCAAAAACTGCTCAGCATAGGTGGGAACTCATTCAAGACGGTTGGAAAAGCATTCCTCATGAAGCTGGCTGAGAGAATGCAAAGAGTGTGCAAAGCTGTCATCAAGGCAAAGGGTGGCTACTTAGAAGAATCTAAAATCTAATATATATATTGAGTTGTTTAACATATTTTTGGTTACTACATGATTCCATATGTGGTATTTCATAGTTTTGATGTTGTCACTATTATTCTACAATGTCAAAAATAGTACAAATAAAGAAAAACCCTTGAATGAGTAGGTGTGTCTAAAACTTTGACTGGTACTGTAGCTTACTCTACACAGTGGTCTACAGTATATATGATGGGATAGGAGTGAGTACCCTAGTACACCAGTATGTAACCTGTCATCCATGACAGCAGACAGCCCTCTGCTCTAATGCAGCCTGTAAGGAGCCAGGCAGGCCAGCAGGCAGGGGGAAGTGGGTATTTCTTGCTTCCTTCCTCACATGACTGATGTTAAAGGGAAGCCTGTTTCAGGCTGGGTCATCCCTCCCTAGAACAATGCTGGAACTCGGTAGGAGTCTTTCTATTCTCACCCCTTTATTATCTGACCTGTCTTTAGGCAAGGCTAGGAGTATAAGCATGTAGTGAATCATGTTAGAATGAGAAGCTAAGGACTAAGTGACGGGAGTGAAAATGACAACAGAGCGAAATTCCACTCATAGCAGAGAAGGAAGACACAAGGTCACACACACACACCAGGGTTTCTATTTAATGTCTTTTGGCCGATTAAAAAATGAAAAGCCAATAAATAAAACTGTAGCAGGCCAAAATCTGATCGCAAAATAATGCTTTTTATTCATTGATGGAAATACCAGTCGATGTAAATATATCTGACCGTCCTGCCAATCGGTCTATAGGTTAATTGGCTGAATTTAGTGAAATTAAAATGGCCTGTGTGTATTTTCATTAGTCACCACGTATCTTATTTATCCAACACAACTATCACACACGCACAGCATACAAAGACAATTTTGATCAAGAGTTCTCCTGCAGCTCCTCAGCTGGTTGCTGCTGGAGTAAAAAATGCTTTTATAAGCCCATTCATAAGAATTCGAAATGCAATCGCATGTTTTTTTTCTCAACTGGTAATTGAAGCTCACTTCCTATTCCCTATTCAAGTGCAGGCAACAGGCTATCAGTGTGTCACCCACCACTTTACAATGTGAGCAGGAGGCAGTATCCATTCTGAAAACATCCATTTTGAAACCGACAATAGTTGTCGCATCTTTAGATTCCCTTCTTTCTAAGTTTCTACCAGAGATTTTCATCTCTGCCACATATGGAACCACTGTCAGGTGTACTGTTTTGAATGGTGTTTTCCCAGGTATTGCATTTTGGCAAATGTTTGAAAATTAAGTTTTATTGGCTGCTTCATTACATGAGTTACATGTTCTGTTAAGATGCATTATCACAATCTAAATGTGATTCCTGTCATTCTGAGCACCGTGGGTGGGCCCCCTAATGCACGTGTGTCAAGCTCATTCCAAAGAGGGCCGAGTGTCTGCAGGTTTTTGCTCCTCCCTTGTACTTGATTGATGCATTAAGGTCACTAATTAGTAAGGAACTCCCCACACCTGGTTGTCTAGGGCTTAATTGATCCTTCCTGTTTGGCCCTGTCCGGGGGTGTCCTCGGATGGGGCCACAGTGTCTCCTGACCCCTCCTGTCTCAGCCTCCAATATTTATGCTGCAGTAGTTTATGTGTCGGGGGGCTAGGGTCAGTTTGTTATATCTGGAGTACTTCTCCTGTCCTATTCGGTGTCCTGTGTGAATCTAAGTGTGCGTTCTCTAATTCTCTCCTTCTCTCTTTCTGTCTCTCTCTCGGAGGACCTGAGCCCTAGGACCATGCCCCAGGACTACCTGACATGATGACTCCTTGCTGTCCCCAGTCCACCTGGCCGTGCTGCTGCTCCAGTTTCAACTGTTCTGCCTTATTATTATTCGACCATGCTGGTCATTTATGAACATTTGAACATCTTGGCCATGTTCTGTTATAATCTCCACCCGGCACAGCCAGAAGAAGACTGGCCACCCCACATATGCTCTCTCTAATTCTCTCTTTCTTTTTCTCTCTCGGAGGACCTGAGCCCTAGGACCATGCCCCAGGACTACCTGACATGATGACTCCATGTTGTCCCCAGTCCACCTGACCGTGCTGCTGCTCCAGTTTCAACTGTTCTGCCTTATTATTATTCGACCATGCTGGTCATTTATGAACATTTGAACATCTTGGCCATGTTCTGTTATAATCTCCACCCGGCACAGCCAGAAGAGGACTGGCCATCCCACATAGCCTGGTTCCTCTCTAGGTTTCTTCCTAGGTTTTGGCCTTCTAGGGTGTTTTTCCTAGCCACCGTGCTTCTACACCTGCATTGCTTGCTGTTTGGGGTTTTAGGCTGGGTTTCTGTACAGCACTTTGAGATATCAGCTGATGTACGAAGGGCTATATAAATAAATTTGATTTGATTTGAATAGAAAACCTGCAGACACTATGCCCTCCAGGGAATGAGTTTGACCCCCCTGCCCTACACACACACATTCCCCACAGATAAGCATATAGACCTAAGCAGAGAGACACAGGCAAAGACCAGACAAACAACACGTCTAGACAAGGGTCTGGGGTTCCGGACAGTTCCTGTTTTTTGTGCAAAACCTGCAAGTATAAATACATATAATTAAACAAAAGTTGAGCTAACCTACAATAACTGGCTTGAGTCATGTTCTGTCCTGCCAGAACCCAAACTCTTACTGTTTCCTCCAGGTCTATGTCACACTGACACACACTGAAGCACTGAATCATGTCGTTGTAAAATGACATCCCTAAAAGGCAGTGATGGGCCTTTCCAAGTGAAATCATAGCATTACAAGGTACTGTTTTTTTCAGTTCTTCTGGGGGTAACACAGGTAGGGTGACCCTAATCTGGCTTGTGTTATGTAACGCAATATAAATCTGATTACTGGGAGATTGGTTTCACACTGGTTGCTAACTCAACCGATTACTCAATTTTATCGAATTACTCTTGATACAAGAGAAAAACATTGTCTGAGAAACCCATTTTATGAGCCATGACACACTACGAGATAGGACATTGAGGGCTTGATGATTGTCATCTGTGTGAAGATCTGACAAAGTTGACAATACTAGAAATGGTCCTTTTTCTAAACTAAAACAGGATTCTTCACCCAACCCCTTCACAACCCTCCACTGAAATCCCTACTCCAGAATGCACCAGATGTTAACTGAAAAAGAAAGCTGACCTAGATATGCCTTTCCCCAAACTTTCAGACACACACAAACACACACACACACACACACACACACACACACACACACACACACACACACACACACACACACACACACACACACACACACACACACACACACACACACACACACACACACACACACACACACACACAGTACTGGTCTTCCAAACTTTCCCATGACGTACATCCTCGGCACGTGACATT
This sequence comes from Oncorhynchus masou masou, assembly GCF_036934945.1. Classification (NCBI taxonomy): domain Eukaryota; kingdom Metazoa; phylum Chordata; class Actinopteri; order Salmoniformes; family Salmonidae; genus Oncorhynchus; species Oncorhynchus masou. Next base: position 60,061,067 of record NC_088216.1, read on the forward strand.
GGGAGCCCACAGGATACGGGGATACAATACGCCCCTCTCGCTGTGTGGTTAGAGGGTGTAGGTTGTGATGCAATAGAGCTGGGCCAACAAAACCACATCTCCATAAATCCTTGTTAATTATTGGTGCAGAAAATGCGCCATAGCAGAAGGAAACACAGTATTTACGCAAAAAGAGAGTAAGCACGAGCAAGCAAAGCATCCCATCTCATCCCACTGAAAATAAACATGCTCAAAGAAAGTAGCTTCATGATGGTTGAGTGATAGGGCAGGCCTTTAGTGGCTGGATTTCATGAAGATAGTATACACAGGGCATGTTAGTTGTTAGTTTTACTGTCACTGTTGACAATAGGCCTACATAATGTCACATTACTGAGAGTAATAACTCAAAAGATAGAGGCAGAGACAAGGAACAGAGTACAAAGCGAGAAAAAGCAAAAATAACAGTGAGGAGGATAGCAAAGGCAATATCATTAAGAAAAATGGAAAGAGAGTGAGTGAAATGAAAGAAAGGAAGAGTGAGACACAGAGGAGAAAACCTCCTGCTCGGTGGCTTGTTCACTTATTGATGAGCCAATCAGTATGGACAGGGGGGATGGGGGCTTGCACAACAAAGAAATGACGGAGGGCTTGCCTGACAGAAACTCTTCACTTCTGTTCTACACATGAAATATTGAAATGACTCCTTGCCAAGGTGTGCCTGTCAAGATCCTTCAGCTTTTTCGAAGACATGATTTCAAAACATTTAATAGTAGCATCCAACTGTGGGCTCCCGAGTGGCAGGAGTGGTCTATGACACTGCATCTCAGTGCAAGAGGCATCATAAAATATATAAAACTGTTACTCCCAATGCTTCTATGATCAAACCTGAAATTAAAGGAAGTCGTGAGTAGGGCTGTGGCGATCATGACATTTTGACAGCCAGTTATTGTCATGCAAAAGATTGTCAGTCTCACAATAATTAACTGCAATTTACATAAACACGTTTAGCATCTCCAGGCCTCCACATATACAAGCCGCTGATGCGCGCCTTTGAAACATCTACATTAAAAAAAAGTCTAAATGAATTGAATATACATCACAATAAATCCATTATTTATTTTAGGTCAGGTCTAGATGGCAGCTGGGTATGTGCAAAGTGTCGGACTGATCCAATGAACCATTGCATTTATGTTCAACATTTTGTATCAAGACTACCCAAATGTGCCTAATTGGTTTATTAACCTCTTACACTTATGGTGGCGCTATTTCATTTTTGGAAGAAAAACGTTCCCGTTTTAAACAAGATATTTTGTCACAAAAAGATGCTCGACTATGCATATAATTGCTACTGTTTGAAAGAAAACACTCTGACGTGTCCAGAAATACAAATATCTTCTCTGTGCGTGCCCTAGAACGTGAGCTTCAGGCAAAACCAAGATGACTTGGCATCCAGGAAATGACAAGGATTTTTGAGGCTCTGTCTTTCATGATCTCCTTATATGGCTGTGAACGCAAGAGGAATGAGTCTGCCCTTTCTGTCGTTTCCCCAAGGTGTCTGCAGCATTGTGACGTATTTGTAGGCAGATCGTTGGAAGATTGACCATAAGAGACCACATTTACCACGTGTCCGCCCGGTGTCCTGCGCCGAAATTGGTGCGCAAAAGTCACCTGCCAGTATTTTTCCATGGGGCAGAGAGAGAGAAACAAGCTTCCAAGAACTGCATGTCAATGAAGAGATATGTGAAAAAACACCTTGAGGATTGATTCCAAACAACGTTTGCCATGTTTCGGTCGATATTATGTAGTTAATCCGGAAAAAGTTTCACGTTGTAGGTGACTGCATTTTCGGTTCGTTTCGGTAGCCAGGCGCAATGTAGAAAACGGAACGATTTCTCCTACACACAGACGCTTTCAGGAAACACTGCGCATTTGGTATGTGGCTGGGAGTCTCCTCATTGAAAACATCAGAAGCTCTTCAAAGGTAAATGATTTTATTTATTTGGTTATCTGGCTTTTGTGAAAATGTTGCGTGCTACATGCTACACAAAATGCTATGCTAGCTTTGCATACTCTTACACAAATTAGTCCATTTCTATGGTTCAAAAGCATATTTTGAAAATCTGAGATGACAGTGTTGTTAAGAAAAGGCTAAGCTTGAGAGCAAACGCATTATTTTAATTTTATTTGCGATTTTCAGAAATCGTTAACGTTGCGTTATGCTAATGAGCCTGAGGCTTAGTCACAATCCCGGATCCGGGATGGGGAGTTTCAAGAGGTTAATAACTTGTCAAGTTCATAACTGTGCATTCCCCTCAAACAATAGCATTGTATTATTTTACTGTAATAGCTACTGTAAATTGGACAGAGCAGTTAGATTAACAAGAATTTAAGCTTTCTGCCAATATCAGATATGTCTATGTCCTAGGAAATGTTCTGTTACTTACAACCTCATGCTAATCGCATTAGCCTATGTCAGCTCGGGGATTACGATCCAGCAACCCTTCAGTTACTGGCCAAACGCTCTAACCACTAGGCTACCTCCCACCCCACATGCTGTTAATGTGATCATATGTGTGACTCGTTTCAGGAAACTAGGCATATGTTGTGCGTCACTACTTCACAGGAGAGGTATTTGTACATAAAAAATGTTTTGCATCAAAATGTGTTTTTTGGCAGAAATGACTTCTGGAACATGTCAACTTTCATGTGCCTTAGCATACACATTTGATATTGTCTGTAAATACAACACAAATTGTTAAATTACAAGCCTACAAGCACACTCTTACAACCTTATCTTACGAGTGACTTATTAGCTTGGTATAACTCTGAAGTGCTTACATGCATAACAGTTTAACCGGTGTTATAACGGGTTCAGATTAAACACATGAATAAAGGAAAAAATACCTCATTGGCTGCTTATACAGAAGGGAGGAAATCAAACTTCACACGTATTATTCCTGGCATGAATTCACACTTCATCCTAACATACACTCTTCAACCTTTATGAACTACACCCGATGACATGAAAACTTAGCTAACTAGCAAGCGCAGGATTGCCTTCCCTCCAACAGTGTGTTGCTACAATAAGGATCCCTGTTACAACAGTATTAGCTACGCAGTTCCGCTTGTATTATAATTTCCCCCGCACAGCGGACACGTAAACAATTCAAACAAAAGACAACGACATAACCTTTAAGTCTAAGTGTCAGTTACAACATTTTCAGATATTACACATTTTGAAAGAAAGTGGTTTCATTTCAAGATAAAGTGTATTGTTAGCTAGCTAGCTAACATTAGCTGGCTGGCTCCCTGGATAACGTTGCGTGTATGACATTATTATTCATATCCCAGAGCCGTTTGCATTGCTAGTTAGAGCCTGATGTTAGCTAGCTAACATTGAATCTGGTTGGTTATCTCCCAGCAGATTCATGCAGGGTAGTAACGACATGATTTGGTACTATGTTCATTGTTGTTTAACTAGCTAACGTTAGCTGGCTGGCTCTTTAACTAACTTTACCTGACGTGGGTGACCTTACACGTTGTTTACCTAGCTAGGTTAATTGTTTATCTATCTAGCTAGCTACATGTCTTAAGCTTGTGTACAACACCCGTTGAATATGGCCAGTGTCAGTAAACATCGGCAAAAAAGTGCAATGAAATTGTTGCCAGCAGAGCATGTTATCCAAAGGTAAGCAAATCATCGGCCAGAGCGTCAAGTGTGCGCTCAAAACGAGATGGGTGGGGCTAAAGCTTAAGAGGTTGTGAATGATGCTGAATGGGTGTAGACAAAGAGGAGCTCTTCACTAGATAGCAAAACATTCAAAGGCTATTTTCTCAATAATTGAGTTTACAAGTTTATCAACAATGGGAAAGAACTGTTCATTGGGAGCTTCATGAAATGGGTTTCCATGGCCGAGCAGCAGCACACAAGCCTAAGATCACAATGCACAATGCAAAGCGTCAGCTGGAGTGGTGTAAAGCTCGCCGCCATTGGACTATGGAGCAGTGGAAACGCGTTCTCTGGAATTTTGAATCGCGCTTCACCATCTGGCAGGCTGATGGACGAATCTGGGTTTGGCGGATGCCAGGAGAACGCTACCTACCCAAATGCGAAGTGTCAAGAGTAAATTTGTGTGGAGGAATTAATGGTCTGGGGAAAGGCCCTTTGGGAAAGGCCCTTCGCTGTTTCAGCATGACAATTCCCTCGTGCACAAGGCGAGGAAGCAAGGAAAATGGTTTGTCGGGATCCGTGTGGAAGAACTTGACTGGTCTGCAGAGCCCTGACCTCAACCTCATTGAACACCTTTGGGATGAATTGGAACGCTGACTGCGAGTCAGGCCTAATCGCTCCCCAACATTAGTGCCTGACCTCACTAATACTCTTGTGGCTGAATGGAATCAACTCCCCGCCGCAATGTTCCAACATCTATCTAGTGGAAAGCCTTCCTAGAAGAGTGGAGGTTGTTATAGCAGCAAAGGGGGGGACCAACTCCATATTCATGCACATGACTTTGGAATGAGATGTTCGACTAGCAAGTGTCCACATACATTTGATCATGTAGTGTACATACATTGCCTTCAGAAACTATTCACAACCCTTGATCTTTTTCTACATTTTGTTGTGTTACAAAGTGAAATTTAAAATGGATTTAATTGCCATTTTTTTGTCAACAATCTACACAAAATACTCTAATGTCCAAGTGGAAGAACATTTTGTACAAAATTCATAAAAAATAAAACACTATGTCTTGATTAGATAAGTATCGTCTGAGTCGATACATGTCAGAATCAACATTGGCAGCGATTATTGCTGTGAGTCTTTCTGGGTAAGTCTAAGAGTTTTGCACACATGGATTGTATAATATATACAATTCTTCAAGATCTGTCAGGTTGGTTGGTGATCACTGCCCCGCCCCCCTTTCGGAAAAGCTGACCACGACTCCATTTTGCTGATACCTGCCTACAGACAAAAACTAAAACAAGAAGCTCCCACACTGAGGTCTGTCCAACGCTGGTCCGACCAAGCTGACTCCACACTCCAAGACTGCTTCCATCACGTGGACTGGGACATGTTTCGTATTGCGTCAGATAACAACATTGACGAATACGCTGATTCGGTGTGCGAGTTCATTAGAACGTGCGTTGAAGATGTCGTTCCCATAGCAACGATTAAAACATTCCCTAACCAGAAACCGTGGATTGATGGCAGCATTTGCATGAAACTGAAAGCGCGAACCACTGCTTTTAATCAGGGCAAGGTGTCTGGTAACATGACCGAGTACAAACAGTGCAGCTATTCCCTCTGCAAGGCTATCAAACAAGCTAAGCGTCAGTACAGAGACAAAGTAGAATCTCAATTCAACGGCTCAGACAAGAGGCATGTGGCAGGGTCTAGTCAATCACGGACTACAGGAAGAAATCCAGCCCAGACACGGACCAGGATGTCTTGCTCCCAGGCAGACTAAATAACTTTTTTGCCCGCTTTGAGGACAATACAGTGCCACTGACACGGCCTGCAACGGAAACATGCGGTCTCTCCTTCACTGCAGCCGAGGTGAGTAAAACATTTAAACGTGTTAACCCTCGCAAGGCTGCAGGCCCAGACGGCATCCCCAGCCGCGCCCTCAGAGCATGCGCAGACCAGCTGGCTAGTGTGTTTACGGACATATTCGATCAATCCCTATACCAGTCTGCTGTTCCCACATGCTTCAAGAGGGCCACCATTGTTCCTGTTCCCAAGAAAGCTAAGGTAACTGAGCTAAACGACTACCGCCCCGTAGCACTCACTTCCGTCATCATGAAGTGCTTTGAGAGACTAGTCAAGGACCATATCACCTCCACCCTACCTGACACCCTAGACCCACTCCAATTTGCTTACCGCCCAAATAGGTCCACAGACGATGCAATCTTAACCGCACTGCACACTGCCCAAAACAATCTGGACAAGAGGAATACCTATGTGAGAATGCTGTTCATCAACTACAGCTCGGCATTCAACACCATAGTACCCTCCAAGCTCGTCATCAAGCTCGAGACCCTGGGTCTCGACCCCGCCCTGTGCAACTGGGTACTGGACTTCCTGACGGGCCGCCCCCAGGTGGTGAGGGTAGGTAACAACATCTCCTCCCCGCTGATCCTCAACACTGGGGCCCCACAATGGTGCGTTCTGAGCCCTCTCCTGTACTCCCTGTTCACCCACGACTGCGTGGCCACGCACGCCTCCAACTCAATCATCAAGTTTGCGGACGACACAACAGTGGTAGGCTTGATTACCAACAACGACGAGACGGCCTACAGGGAGCATGTGAGGGCCCTCGGAGTGTGGTGTCAGGAAAATAACCTCACACTCAACGTCAACAAAACTAAGGAGATGATTGTGGACTTCAGGAAACAGCAGAGGGAACACCCCCCTATCCACATCGATGGAACAGTAGTGGAGAGAGTAGCAAGTTTTAAGTTCCTCGGCATACACATCACAGACAAACTGAATTGGTCCACTCACACAGACAGCATCGTGAAGAAGGCGCAGCAGCGCCTCTTCAACCTCAGGAGGCTGAAGAAATTCGGCTTGTCACCAAAAGCACTCACAAACTTCTACAGATGCACAATCGAGAGCATCCTGGCGGGCTGTATCACCGCCTGGTACGGCAACTGCTCCGCCCTCAACCGTAAGGCTCTCCAGAGGGTAGTGAGGTCTGCACAACGCATCACCGGGGGAAAACTACATGCCCTCCAGGACACCTACACCACCCGATGTTACAGGAAGGCCATAAAGATCATCAAGGACATCAACCACCCGAGCCACTGCCTGTTCACCCCGCTCATCCAGAAGGCGAGGTCAGTACAGGTGCATCAAAGCTGGGACCGAGAGACTGAAAAACAGCTTCTATCTCAAGGTCATCAGACTGTTAAACAGCCACCACTAACATTGAGTGGCTGCTGCCAACACACTGACACTGACTCAACTCCAGCCACTTTAATAATGGGAATTGATGGGAAATGATGTAAATATATCACTAGCCACTTTAAACAATGCTACCTTATATAATGTTACTTACCCTACATTATTCATCTCATATGCATACGTATATACTGTACTCTATATCATCGACTGCATCCTTATGTAATACATGTATCACTAGCCACTTTGTTTACATACTCATCTCATATGTATATACTGTACTCGATACCATCTACTGTATCTTGCCTATGATGCTCTGTACCATCACTCATTCATATATCCTTATGTACATATTCTTTATCCCCTTACACTGTGTATAAGACAGTAGTTTAGGAATTGTTAGTTAGATTACTTGTTGGTTATTACTGCATTGTCGGAACTAGAAGCACAAGCATTTCGCTACACTCGCATTAACATCTGCTAACCATGTGAATGTGACAAATAAAATTTGATTTGATTTGACAGCCATTTTCAAGTCTTGCCATATACTTTCAAGCTGATATAGGTCAAAACTGTAACTAGGCCCCTCGGGAACAATCGATGTCGTCTTGGTAAGCAACTCCAGTGTATATTTGACCGAGGGTTTCCGTTAGCCGGTAATAGCTGGCTTTTGTCCGAAAAATAAATAAATAGGAAAGCCGATAAATAAAATTGACATGATCCAATTGTCCAGGAGAAGACAAAAAAACTCCCTTTGGAAAATAATGCTTTCTAGCCTATTCATTGATGGAAACACCAGTGGATGTAAATACATTTGACTGGTCATGCTTATCGGTCCATAAGATAATTTTGCATCATTTAGTGGAATCAAAAATGGTGCCTGTGTACAGTATATTGCCTGCTGATTATCTATAGGCTATGTTTCAACTAGTCAATATTAAAATTATTTTCTAACAAGTTGTATTTTCTAACAACAGTTTGAATTGAGGTATGTTCCGCGTCCTCATTAATTCACATAGAAGTAGCCCATTTCACTGTTGTGGACAATTTATGTTCAAGGCTTTACTGAGCAGGACAAAACTTCTCTCTCCGGCGAGAGAACAGGAACAGTCCAGGGAGGAGCGAGGAGAGGGACGGAACCTATACTGTTACACTGGCAATACTAAAGTGCCTATAAGAACATCCAATAGTCAAAGGTTAATGAAATACAAATGGTATAGAGAGAAATAGTCCTATAATTCCTATAATAACTACAGCCTAAAACTTCTTACCTGGGAATATTGAAGACTCATGTTAAAAGGAACCACCAGCTTTCATATGTTCTCATGTTCTGAGCAAGGAACTTAAACATTAGCTTTCTTACATGGCACATATTGCACTTTTACTTTCTTCTCCAACACTTTGTTTTTGCATTATTTAAACCAAATTGAACATGTTTCATTATTTATTTGAGGCTAAATTGATTTTATTGATGTATTATATTAAGTTAAAATAAGTGTTTATTCAGTATTGTTGTAATGGTCATTATTACAAATAAAATTAAAATAAAAAAATTTAATTGGGCAATTAATCGGCATCAGCTTTTTTTTGGTCCTTCAATAATCGGTATCGGTGTAAAAAAATCATAATCGGTCAACCTCTATATGTGACCAATAAAATTTCATTTGAACTGGTATTTACGACTTCACAACCGGTAAATTCCCACCTCCCACATGGTTACAAACACAGCATTAGAGGGGAAACTTGAGAGCCCCAACATAAGAATCCGGTTACAAAAGACAATGCTGAACATTGTGAATGCTGAACATTGGAATGGCATTTCATTTTCCCGCTGTACCGAAACCGAACTGGGAACCCAAAACCGCAATACATAGCAAACCATGGGTTTGGTGAACCGTTACACCCCTACCGTCTACGCTTCCCCTAAAATCACACGCTTGCTGTCCCAGTCCCTGCTCCTCTTCTCCCTCCCATCTCTTATGATCCAGCTCTCACTCCACCACTCACCAGCCACTCTTCTAATTAGCCCAGCTCTCACAGCATCTGAATATAGCAAAGAGAGAGCCCAGCCCAGTGTCGCATTACACATAACGTACACTGCGCCATAGCTCTTAACTCAGGATATTAAACCATTCAGCTCAGCCGGTCACCTTGAGCTGGCGGCAGGGTCATTCCTGAGTGTGTCTGAGATCAGAGAGAGGGGCTGTAAACAACTCCTTATCTCGACTAGGAGGGCTAAGAGAGGTGTCCCTTGACCCTCGTCTAACCCCCCAACTCACTCATCTGCGGTCTTTCAGAGCCTCTCCAATGATGGATGGTGTTTATGAGGCAGCTCAGTCTTGGCAGCACTGGCTGGGCACTGATTTAGAGGCTGTGCTGTTGGCAGATAGCACAGTACAGCAGTATAGGGACACAAACACACATTGGAAGGCGACACAAACAGGAAACAACACCTATGCTTTTAATTGTCACTCATGTACCGTAAATATACACATTCACAGAGTCCTGACCTGTATTATAGAGAATCTGACTCTCCACACAGTGGGTATCTGATATATGACCCTGACCACAACTGCCCTTGGCTTGCAGGAATGTTCAGTTTACTCAGTGAGCTGAGTGAGGAGCAGTAAACGTGATATCCCACCCCTGTGTGAGTCAGTGTGCAAGAGTGAGTGAATAGGTGGAAAAGTGATAGAGTAAGTGAGTTGATGTACAGGACATTGTAAGTTAACAAATGTCCCAATTCTATTGTAAACTTCTATTGTGAGGGGGTAAATGGGTCGTTCCACGAAAAGGGTGTCTTTTGTGTCCCTTTGATATTTTAAGTGGAAATTATGCACCAACATTGAATTTTAATTAAATTAAGTGCCTTTTATTTTATACCACATCAATAATTCAATAAATCTGATTTTTTAATATAAATAAAGGCTTGCTAAAGTGCCAAAATTCAGCATTTCGTCAACACTGTGTCAACTCTAGGAAGATTTCAACCAACTTATTCAAATAAATCCTCGAAGTTTCACCATAATTGTAAAGATCTAGTTATTTTGTTGTTTGGACAAAGTCATTTCTGAAGATTACAAAACATTATGGACACCTGCTCTTTCCATAACATAGACTGACCAGGTGATTCCAGGTGAAAGTTATGTCCCCTTATTGATGTCACTTGTTTAATCCACTTCAATCAGTGTAGATGAAAGGGAGGAGACAGGTTAAAGAATGATTTTTAAGCCTTAAGACAATTGAGACATGGATTGTGTATGTGTCCCATTCAGAGGGTGACTGGGCAAGACAAAATACTCATGTGCTTTTAAACGGGGTATGGTAGTAGGTGCCAGGCACACCGGTTTGTGTCAAGAACTGCATTGCTGCTGGGTTTTTCATGCTCAACAGTTTCCTGTGTGATCAAGAATGGTCCACCACCCAAAGGGCATCCAGCCAACTTGACACAACTGTGGGAAGCATTGTGTGTTAACATGGGCCAGCATCCCTGTGGAGCGCTTTCGACACCTTGTAGAGTCCATGCCCTGACGAATTGAGGCTGTTCTGAGGGCAAAAGGGGGTTTCAGATCCGACTAGGCGAGAGAAATTGTAAGCCATGTTTTGTGTTTTGGTAAGGGCTCAGAGCGACGTCATACACTAAAGAAGGCTCAACCAATCACTCAAGGGGTTCATGAATATTTGTGCCACAATACCATTCAAGTAATTGGACCGATAAGCATTTTTCGCACATCATGTCCAAATCATCCATATGTATATACAATTGATTGTGAAGCTTAACAAAGCCACTTATAGATGATTTGAACATGCACAAAGGATCAGTCCCATGACAGCAAACACATTGATGATGTCAAGCCAGGGCAAACTATATTACAGTTCAATATTCCATCATAAATTAACGTATCATAGATAGCCTATGTGTTGCTTTGTTAGGAAAAATAATAATAATACCTTATCTCTTTGTGGAAGACCCTTTGTCACAACAGCACTGCTCCAATCGTGAGAGACAGAAAGTTCTCGATAGCTAGGGTAAGAAACTGCACAAACTAAACTGTTAAGTCACAACGAAGACTGCGCTACAGTGCCTCTCCGTGGCAATAAAAAACTGTCACTTACTATGTCACTTTTCAACAGGAGTGGAAAACACACGCGTGCAGTTACACAAACAAACACTGGCATATATGCAGAGGAGTTAAAAGTGGGAGTCACTCCCTGATTCTCCAATCACGTTTCTAGCCTTCCTTTCTTACTCAGATAGGAGAGAGGGGCACATCCTTGTAGTAGGTCAAAGTCCATGGGGTGATAAACAAGCTGTTATACTGTACGGTACACTACAGTATGGAGACCAGAGGGCCAGGGAGAGGAGAAAGGGACACCAACAGCTCTACTGATAACCAAGGGTTTGCTTAGTGATGGTTAGTTAGGCTAACACTAATCATTAAAACCTACCATAAACTGGTCATCACTATAAGCCTAACAAAAATGAGGTGTTGGGACGTTATGTAACAACAACAGATTTGAATATTTAAAACCATAGTACGATTAGAATTAGGCTAGTGTGTTTTTAATGTGAACATTAAAACAATGGAACCGGAGATGACAAAAGCAAAAACCATCCAAATAAAAATCCTAATTCGATCCCACAGCTGCTTTTAAAAGCTGGAAGTGTATGACAACAGGGGGAGAGTAATGATATGCTGCAGTGTTTTTCCCCCAGCCCCCTGGGGAAATACTGTATGACATTATATACAGCGCATTCGGAAAGTATTCAGACCCCTTCCAATTTTCTACATTTTGTTATGTTACAGCCTTATTCCTCATCAATCTGCACACAATACCCCATAATGACAAAATAGGTTTTTAGAAATCTTTGCAAATGTATTACCTTATTTACATAAGTATTCAGACCCTTTGCTATGAGACTCAAAATTGAGCTCATATACATCCTGTTTCCATTGATCATCTTTGAGAAGTTTCTGCAACTTGATTGGAGTCTACCTGTGGTAAATTCAATTGATTGTACATGATTTGTAAAAGCACACAGCTGTCTATATAAGGTCCCATAGTTGACAGTGCATGTCAGAGCAAAAACCAAGCCATGAGTTCAAAGGAATTGTCCGTAGAACTCTGAGACAGGATTGTGTTGAAGCACAGATCTGGGGAAGGGTACCAAAACATTTCTGCAGCACTGAAGGTCCCCGAGAACACAGTGGCCTCCATCATTCTTAAATGGAAGAGGTCTGGAACCACCAAAACTCTTCCTAGAATTTGCCGCCAGCCCAAACGGAGCAATCGGGGTAGAAGGGCCTTGGTCAGGGAGGTGACCAAGGACCTGATGGCCACTCTGACAGAGCTCCAGAGTTCCTCTGGGGAGATGGGAGAACTTTCCAGAAGGACAACCATCTCTGCCGCACTCCACCAATCAGGCATTTATGGTAGAGTGGCCAGACACAAGCCACTTCTCAGTAAAAGGTACATGACTGCCCGCTTGGAGTTTGCCAAAAGGCACCTAAAGGACTTTTTGTCCTGAATGCCAAGCGTCACGTCTAGAGAAAACCTGGCACCATCCCTACGGTGAAGCATGGTGTTGGCAGCATCATGTTGTGGGGATGTTTTTCAGTGGCAGGGACTGGGAGACTAGTTAGAATCAAGGGAAAGATGAACAGTGAAAAGTACAGATAGATCCTTGATGAAAACCTGCTCCAGAGCGCTCAGGACCTCAGACTGGGGTGAAGGTTCAACTTCCAACAGGACAACGACCATAAGCACACAGCCAAGACAACACAGGAGTGGCTTTGGGACAAGTCTCTGAATGTCCTTGAGTGGCCCAGCCAGAGCCTGGACTTGAACCAGATCAAACATTTCTGGAGAGACCCGAAAATAGCTGTACAGCAACACAGGATTGTAAGGAAACCTGGCCCCATCCCTATGGTGAAGCATGGTGTTGGCAGCATCATGCTGTGGGGATGTTTTTCAGTGGCAGGGACTGGGAGACTACTCAGGATCGAGGGAAAGATGAACAGAGCAAATGTAAATGTGTAAATGTGATATCAGTTTAATTTTTAATACATTTGCAATAATCTCTAAAAACCTGTATTTGCATTGTCATTATGGGGTACTGTGTGTAGATTGCTAAGGGAAAAAAGCAATTTAGTCAATTTTAGAATAAGGCTATAACGTAACAATATGAGGAAAAAGTCAAAGGGTCTGAATACTCTCCGAATGCACTTTAAATCACTTCATACAGTATATTTATTGGTTGAATGCAGAAATCTGCTGGCGTCATGTGCTGCAGTGGTCTGATGCGGCCCTAGTGGAAGGCAGCTGCATTCAGGCAGTATGTAGGCTAGGGATTCATGAGACATAGAAAAACTACATGTAAACAGCAGAAGGGCTTTACCATCAGAACAAATCTTATCCAATAATTTCGGCCTAGCTACAAAAAAAAACATGAGTACGCCTGTGAATATTTGTATCAAACAAAAAAGTACTTAAATAATGACATCTTGCAAAGCATAATAGGGGGGCCAGAGTGTGGCCTATAAAGTAACATTCTGTGTGTTTTCCACAACAATCAATTGGCACCTAAAACTGTTTAAGGTCCAACTACATGTGTGCATCCTTTATTGTAGTAATGTGGCAGTTAATATCTCCCTAACTAGATACTGTGTGTACCTCCCTTCACCATGACAGTTATTTGGTGTGTGAAGCTCTAAAATGGGTGGATGTGCCTCCTATGGCAGAGGGTGGGAAAGGGGTCAGCCAAGCGGCTAATCAAGGGGACTTAAATGACTGCACTGGAGGAGAGAGCTCTAAGTTATTTATTACTGCAGCAGAGACAGGCTACCTCAGCACAGTGCCACACACCACAGCCTGAGTTTCCTTGTGAGTTATTGCCTCTGTGATCCACTGACCTGGCTGCATCTCTCCAGCCATCCAACATTCATGCTGGCTAATAGGATGGTACATTCAGAGGCTGGGGAAAATAGATGCTCTGGTGACAACAGCACACACACAGCAGTATGAGTTGTTAATTGTTTAACTGGCCAGGGTTCTTGGCACAGAGTTTCTGTGTAGGCTACTGTAAGTGCTGGCTTAGTGCTGACTTCACTCTTTATGTTGTGTGTAGATAACCATGCCTCACTGCTTTAAAATGCCTACCAAGTACTGATCAATTTGAAACTTAACATATGAAATTTAACTAAATTTCACTCAATAACAATGGAAGTTGGTGTCATGTACTGTAGGCTTAGGCGGTATAACATATACTGTATCCTGGGAAATTTTGAATTACCGACAGTATGATTTTCAATACTGTCAACAACAAAAAATAAAACTATACATTTTTAGTTTGGGGCGCCCTAAAGCTAACTTATCTTAGATTAGTTAACTATCTGTGATGTGCCAAATAAATTATCTCCAGCTCAGGGCTCCAGCAATGCATTTGGTTTGATTACATGCTAAACTAAGTAGATAGCTTTTAAGATTAAGCTTCTTGGTTACAGCAGAGACAATCAATCCCCTCCTGGATCAAGAACCCTTCTACATATTCAACTTTTTTTTATTCCTTTTTTTTGTTGTTGAAAAAATAGCACCCCTTGTGTACACTGCATACTCCAGTATAGTAACTAGGCAAGTCAGTTAAGAACAAATTATTGCCGCCACGCACCCACAATATGGAACATTAACAAATATTTCAACCGAAGCACATTTTCAAGATGCTACAACAGTCCACATGTACTTTTCCTCTGCAAACAAAACAAGTAATGACTAGAAAAATCAGACAACCCTATAGTAGAATACTTTATCTAAAATATTCCTCTCGAAGCGCATTCAATTAAAGAGTGCCATAGGGAGGGAAACATGCATTCTGACAAGCAGTTCATGCAAATAAATTATTGCATTCATGGGGACAACAGCAGTTTTAATGGTCTTTGTTAAAAAGAGGGGGATCCCAGCTTTCCATTATTTATTTCTAAACTCCTAAATATGCGTAAACTGCACGATTTTCAAACCCTGAGTTTTTACCAGTGGCATGGTTACTTTACCGCCTTGCAATTCGCTGTGAGTGCCTAGCGGAGAGTGGAGCTAAATCTAACACGTCAATTGTAGGGTAACTTATGTTAAAACACGACCATACTTCAGAATCTTTTTGGGGTAGTGACTTACATTTCATGGATATTTTTAGTTGAGCAAGATTAGTGGCAACCAAAGTGTTAGGGAGGAAATGTTGACATGAAGTGGTTACTGTGAGAAGTACAGGCAGGGGGTGTGTTACCCAGGTGGCGGTTTACCCCAAGTTACCCTAACAGGTAGGCCAGCATTATATTCACTGTGTTTATGCAAGTTTTGGTGGACATAAAATGTACCAATAGGATGCTCACTAGTTAAAAGATCACATTTGGGATCTAGATAATGATTAGCCCAATAGGCTACATGCAAATGGACAACCCTATGCTTCAGTGTATTTATTTATAGCGACTATGCTGCATCAGTTGGGCTACAGGTGAGAATGCTTATTGATAATAGTGTACCTGATAATATGGACCATGCATAGGTTATATGCATGATCCAATATGTTAAAATACATTTTACAAATAATTTGACCAATATGTCATTGGGCTCATTTCTGGAGGTGAAAATTATATTTTAGATGGCGCCAGCTTAATTTTATTAGAGGTTCAAGCAGCAAAGCTGGGTGAAAACCTATTGTATTTTTTATTGTATTTTTTAATTTCACCTTTATTTAACCAGGTAGGCCAGTTGAGAACAAGTTCTCATTTACAACTGTGATCTGGCCAAGATAAAGCAAAGCAGTGCGACACACACAGCAACACAGATTTACACCTGGAATAAATAAACGTACAGTTGAAAAAATTGAAAAAAATCTATATACAGTGTGTGCAAATGTGTTAAGATTAGGGAGGTAAGGCAATAAATAGGCCGTAGTGGCGAAGTAATTACGATTTAGTAATTTAACACTGGAGTGAAATATGTGCAGAAGAGGAATGTGCAACTAGAGATACTGGGGTGCAAAGGAGATATTTTTTTTTATAATAGCAATATGGGGATGAGATAGTTGGATGGGCTATTTAAAGATGGGCTAAGTACAGGTGCAGTGAACTGTGAGCTGCTCTGACAGCTGATGCTTAAAGTTAGCGAGGGAGATATGAGTCTCCAGCTTCAGTGATTTTTGCAATTCGTTCCAGTCATTGGCAACAGAGAACTGGAAGGAAAGGCAGCCAAAGGAGGAATAGGCTTTGGGGGTGACCAGTGAAATATACTTGCTGGAGCGAGTGCCACGGGTGGGTGCTGCTATGGTGACCAGTGAGCTGAGATAAGGCCTAGCAAAGACTTGGACCTGGAGCCAGTGGGTTTGGCAGCGAATACGAAGCGAGGGCCAGCCAACGAGAGCATACAGGTCGCAGTGATGGGTACTATATGGGGCTTTGGTGACAATACGGATAGACTGCACCCAATTTGCTGACTAGAGTGTTGGAGGCTATTTTGTAAATGACATCGCCGAAGTCAAGGATCAGTTGGATAGTCAGTTTTACGGGGGTATGTTTGGCAGCATGAGTGAAGGATGCTTTGTTACATTTTGGATTGGAGATGCTTAATGTGAGTCTGTAAGGTGAGTTTACAGTCTAACCAGACACCTAGCTATTTGTAATTGTCCACATACAGTGCCTTGCGAAAGTATTCGGCCCCCTTGAACTTTGCGACCTTTTGCCACATTTAAGGCTTCAAACATAAAGATATAAAACTGTATTTTTTTGTGAAGAATCAACAACAAGTGGGACACAATCATGAAGTGGAACGACATTTATTGGATATTTCAAACTTTTTTAACAAATCAAAAACTGAAAAATTGGCGTGCAAAATTATTCAGCCCCCTTAAGTTAATACTTTGTAGCGCCACCTTTTGCTGCGATTACAGCTGTAAGTCGCTTGGGGTATGTCTCTATCAGTTTTGCACATCGAGAGACTGAAAATTTTTCCCATTCCTCCTTGCAAAACAGCTCGAGCTCAGTGAGGTTGGATGGAGAGCATTTGTGAACAGCAGTTTTCAGTTCTTTCCACAGATTCTCGATTGGATTCAGGTCTGGATTTTGACTTGGCCATTCTAACACCTGGATATGTTTATTTTTGAACCACTCCATTGTAGATTTTGCTTTATGTTTTGGATCATTGTCTTGTTGGAAGACAAATCTCCGTCCCAGTCTCAGGTCTTTTGCAGACTCCATCAGGTTTTCTTCCAGAATGGTCCTGTATTTGGCTCCATCCATCTTCCCATCAATTTTAACCATCTTCCCTGTCCCTGCTGAAGAAAAGCAGGCCCAAACCATGATGCTGCCACCACCATGTTTGACAGTGGGGATGGTGTGTTCAGCGTGATGAGCTGTGTTGCTTTGACGCCAAACATAACATTTTGCATTGTTGCCAAAAAGTTCAATTTTGGTTTCATCTGACCAGAGCACCTTCTTCCACATGTTTGGTGTCTCCCAGGTGGCTTGTGGCAAACTTTAAACAACACTTTTTATGGATATCTTTAAGAAATGGCTTTCTTCTTGCCACTCTTCCATAAAGGCCAGATTTGTGCAATATACGACTGATTGTTGTCCTATGGACAGATTCTCCCACCTCAGCTGTAGATCTCTGCAGTTCATCCAGAGTGATCATGGGCCTCTTGGCTGCATCTCTGATCAGTCTTCTCCTTGTATGAGCTGAAAGTTTAGAGGGACGGCCAGGTCTTGGTAGATTTGCAGTGGTCTGATACTCCTTCCATTTCAATATTATCACTTGCACAGTGCTCCTTGGGATGTTTAAAGCTTGGGAAATCTTTTTGTATCCAAATCCGGCTTTAAACTTCTTCACAGCAGTATCTCGGACCTGCCTGGTGTGTTCCTTGTTCTTCATGATGCTCTCTGCGCTTTTAACGGACCTCTGAGACTATCACAGTGCAGGTGCATTTATACGGAGACTTGATTACACACATGTGGATTGTATTTATCATCATTAGTCATTTAGGTCAACATTGGATCATTCAGAGATCCTCACTGAACTTCTGGAGAGAGTTTGCTGCACTGAGAGTAAAGGGGCTGAATAATTTTGCACGCCCAATTTTTCAGTTTTTGATTTGTAAAAAAAAATTTGAAATATCCAATAAATGTCGTTCCACTTCATGATTGTGTCCCACTTGTTGTTGATTCGTCACAAAAAAATACAGTTTTATATCTTTATGTTTGAAGCCTGAAATGTGGCAAAAGGTCGCAAAGTTCAAGGGGGCCGAATACTTTCGCAAGGCACTGTAAGTCAGAACCATCCAGAGTAGTGATGCTGGACAGGTGGGCAGTGATCATTTAAGAGCAGTTGGAGGCAACGGAAGGAGTGTTGTATGGCATTGACGCTCATATGGAGGTTAGTTAACACAGTGTCCAAAGAAAGGCCAGAAGTATACAGAATGATGTCGTCTGCGTAGAGGTGGATCAGAGAATCACCAGCAGCAAGAGCGACATCATTGATGTATACAGAGAAGAGAGTCGGCCTGAGAATTGAACCCTGTGGCACCCCCATAGAGACTGCCAGAGGTCCGGCAATATGCCCTCCGATTTGACACACTGAACTCTGAGAAGTAGTTGGTGAACCAGGCAAGGCAGTCATTTGAGAAACCAAGGCTGTTGAGTCTGCCGATAAGAATGTGGTGATTGACAGTGTCGAAAGCCTTGGCCAGGTCGATGAATACGGCTGCACAGTATTGTCTTTTATCGATGGAGGTTATAATATTGTTTAGGACCTTGAGCGTGGCTGAGGTGCACCCATGACCAGCTTGGAAACCAGATTGCATAGCGGAGAAGGTACAGTGGGATTCTAAATGGTCAGTGATCTGTTTGTTAACTTGGCTTTCGAAGACCTTAGAAAGGCAGGGTAGGATAGATATAGGTCTGTAGCAGTGTGGGTCTAGAGTGTCTCTCCCTTTGAAGAGGGGGATGACCGTGGCAGCTTTCCAATCTTTGGGGATCTCAGACGATACGAAAGAGAGGTTGAACAGGATAGTAATAGGGGTTGCAACAATTGCGGCGGATACTTTTAGAAAGAGAGGGTCCAGATTGTCTAGCCCAGCTGATTTGTAGTGGTTCAGATTTTGCTACTCTTTCAGAACATCAGCTATCTGGATTTTGGTGAAGGAGAAAGGGGAGAGGTTTGGGCGAGTTGCTATCCTAACTGCCTATGTATATTGGTTCCCATCTATGTATTTGTTGGCATTGGTTATTATTATTCCGGTTCCGCCAATGTTATTTTTTATATGCAAATTTCAATGAGATGGTAAGGCGTAGGAGGGTGCAAGGGCCAAGTGCCACACCAAAGACAGTACAGTATGAAGATAGGGAGAAACCACTTCTCCAATAGAAATCCCCGATCACACCCGTAAGCTCATGGTCATCAGGTCTAACAGACGTCTTGCTCCGAACTGCGCATGTGTAGGCCATCAAGCACACATTCGATATAATGTTGTTTTTGACGAAAATGGGTCAGTTTGTCACTTTCACAAAGTTGGAGTAATAACATGTTCAACTACTTAAGACATTGGTTTGAATCTAGGTTGTGCCTTCAGATTCTGAGAAAATTAACAACTAAGGAATTATTTTCACTTCTCTCATTGACTTCTCAAACCCCAAGCGTTCCTGTTTCGCAAGCGTTCCTGGAAGTCTTGCGATGTTGCCCCTCTCGGTTTAGAAACTCTGTGGCCACACCCTTTCTTGCAATGCCATGCCAATTGGCCATATGGTGGCGCAATAACAAGTGATTGAAAATGCAAACTTTGAAAGCTAACATCTCACTACTCGTTATATTTTCACATCTTGCTATTGTTTGTTCTACCTTTGTTATTATTACCTTAGGCCTATCATGTTTTTAGGTTATTCACAAACAACTTAAAACATTCTGAGAACTCTGTTAGATGAATTCATTGTTTGATCAGGAAGTAGTGCGGTGGGAGAATGTAGCATGTATAAAATGCATGTATAAAAACTGAAGTCGTATTCATATAAAATGGAGAGAAAATACAAAATGTGTTTTTTAAAATAATTAGACCCTGGAGTGTCCAGTCTAAAAAAAATCTAAATGGGCTTTGGCTATATGGCCCAGATTCTTTTGACATTGAGGGGGGGGGAAATCTAACATGTTTCCTCACTGGATATTTTGCGCTTATTTGGTGAAAATCTTAGCTCTGTCTACATCGTCACACATTCTGCAAATTGGTTACAACATATGTATTGAAATAGGTTATGTAGGCTAAAGCAAAGGAATAGGCCACTTGGCATGGCCCTGCTGTGGGATGCCCAGTCAGCTCTTTACTGCAATGTGCCAGGCACGTTGAATTAGGCTATACATCGTCTGTCACATCACGATGTCGTCACCATCGACGATGGCTGCCAATCATCTTTGATATCCAATACTATCGTAATATCACCAAACCCTACTTGGTACACATGTTCCAAACACCGTCAAGATTGGTCCAAAATACATTAAAAGCATATTGCATGATCTGTTCGATGTGGAGTTCTGATATTTGGCAAGCATGGCAAGTAGTACAGAAGTAGCTCCTCCTAGGGAAATGTGTGGAATTTGTCCTGATGGTGGCGCTATGGGACCAAAGCTTGAAGCTCAGCATGGCTGCTTGCAGCTATATTTTCCATTCATTTTGGAGTAGAATGTCTGAGCTTCTCAGTTCTTCTACATAAAAATTCCCCTGTGTGTGTGACATAGCATGGCTTGGCATAGGAAATAAATGGGCCCTGTTGCTGTGCCCTATCCAAGCCCACTGGGGGAGATATGGAGAGGTTGGAAGTTGTTCTGTCCCATTTCCAGCCAGGCTGTCCTCTAATAAACCATACTGGCCACACAGAGAGGAGTGATTCAATTTGACATAAGTTTTGACCGATGCAAAACTTGACTATTGCTTACTTATCTGTGCTCCTCAAAAGTGCTCCTCAAACGTTCTCAGCTGATACTATCTTTCACAGTTCCAAAGGCCAAAACTGAAATGGGGAAAATACACTATATGATCAAAAGCATATGGACACATGCTTGTTGAATATCTCAAATATATTGTTTTTGTTTTGTTGAAGAAGCAGAGGTGAGGAGCTTCATGGTAAAAAAAAATGGCAGTACCACAGGATGTTAGTGGCTCCTTAATTAGGGAGAACGGGCCCGTGGTAATGGCTGGAACGGAATTAGTGGAATGGTATCAAATACATGTGTTTGATGCCATTCCATTCACCCCGTTCTAGCCATTATTATGAGCCATTCTCCCCTCAGCAGCTTCCACTGTGCAGTACATATTCTGCTGTTCGATAGCGCAAGCAATGATGTCCGAGGGGAAAAAAACAGAGTTTGTCGTTTGCAGTAACTTCTTTGTTGTTGTAATATTGCATGGCAGTTTCACCAATAAGGATTCTGGCTTTAAAGCTCTGATAAAAGAAAATGTTGTTGACCTCCTGCTGTAGATCAAAATGATTAGCTGTTGGTGAATTAACAACCTTGATTGAACTATTAGAAACAATCAAA
Organism: Oncorhynchus masou masou; assembly: GCF_036934945.1. Taxonomy (NCBI): domain Eukaryota; kingdom Metazoa; phylum Chordata; class Actinopteri; order Salmoniformes; family Salmonidae; genus Oncorhynchus; species Oncorhynchus masou. Next base: position 60,082,518 of record NC_088216.1, read on the forward strand.
CAAACCATATTCCATGATTAACCATGCATTTACTAAGCATGGTTGCTTTCAAATGGGAAAAACATGTAGAAAGAAAAAAATCCCTTTTACAGTCCAACATCCTCTTCACTCCCATTAGATAATAGGCCTAATCAACAAATTAATCCCCCCAAAAACTGGACTACCAGAGAAGGAAAATTCATATTTCCACAGTTGTTCTTTATCTTTCCCATTCTACTGTAATAACATTGAGTGCCTTCACACCACTGCACTAGCATATGTGTCCGTTCGACTCCAAATGCGAATCCACACCTCCAACTCCTCCCGTTTAACCCCCGCTTTCCCTTACTCCCCTCTCTGGGACCACACTGCACCCTCACCCCTCCACTCACCAGGGCTGGTGGTGCTCTGCAGACTCCCCCTCTTGCGCAGTGGAGATTTGGGCTTCCCTTGGCCCTCGCTGGAGGAGGATGACATCTTGCTGCCTGTGCTCCTGTAACAGCCAAAGCAGAGTGAGGCAGAGCTGCAGAACAGCCGGCAGAGGCAGAGAGGCGCAGCTGTGACGCTGGCGCTCGCTTTAACATCAGGGGGGGCTTTTGTTGCAGCTGGACGGCAAGGCCCATGCAGGGCCTGTGGAAACCCATCTGCAGGGCTGGCTCCTCCCCCCACCTAGCCCCAGGTCAGGCAACACGGGGCCCGGACACAACGCAGCCCAAGGCTTTGCCCTGCCACGCTGCGCCGCATCCTCCTAGGTTGCCCCAGCAACCGTGGAACGAGCTGCCGAGAGCCAATGCGGAGAAAGACAACGGTGGAGGAGGGCATTGCAGTTCAGTTTTCAGCACAGTAAGTGTGATAGGCAGCAGGCCCTGAGTGAGACACACAACTACACCACAGCAAACATAGTACAGGACAGCAGCACCAACGAGAGCACACGACAGAACGTTTTTCCGGTCTTCTAAGTTCAGGCACTTCTAATTTTGTGGGAATTGCGTACTGGCTCATCTATAAAACAAAGTAGCCTATCGCTGTCCTAGTTTTCACAGAGGTAATAAAGTTTGATCAAAGCAGAATGAAGGCGGAATCTGCATTGAATAGCAATAAAGAGTGGACATTCATCAGCCTGAATAAGCATGATGCGCTGTTCCAAGTTGTCAAGTGAGGGTTTGTAAAGGTCATGAAAAGTTATGGAAATTAGTTTCATATTTTTTGTCAATGTAATTCATGAAGGCACACTTAAATATTATCAATCACTTAAAAATCTACATATCAGCCATCATTGGAATGACACTTCAGTGTGTGTCTGTGTGTGCTGCGTGTGTGCCAGTGGGCCGTTGCCTGAGGAGAGAGAGCGTGACATTTCAGCAGCAGGTATAAGATAATGACAGACAGACGAACTAGATCACCAATTCAAAATAATTCTTGCGAGCAGTGGTGGAAAAAGTACCCAACTGTCATGAGCAAAAGTAAATATACCTTAATAGAAAATGACTAAAGTAAAAGTGAAAGTCACCCAGTAAAATTCTACTTGAGTACAAGTCTAAAAGCATTTGGTTTTAAATATACTTAAGTATCATAAGTAAATGTTATTGCTAAAATATAATTAAGTTTCAAAAGTAAAAGTACAAGTATAAACAATAAAAAAATCCTTATATTAAGCAAACAAGACCTGATCATTTTCAACAACATTACATTTACATTTAAGTCATTTAGCAGACGCTCTTATCCAGAGCGACTTACAAATTGGTGAATTCACCTTCTGACATCCAGTGGAACAGCCACTTTACAATAGTGCATCTAAATCATTTAAGGGGGGAGGGGGTGAGAAGGATTACTTTATCCTATCCTAGGTATTCCTTGAAGAGGTGGGGTTTCAGGTGTCTCCGGAAGGTGGTGATTGACTCCGCTGTCCTGGCGTCGTGAGGGAGTTTGTTCCACCATTGGGGGGCCAGAGCAGCGAACAGTTTTGACTGGGCTGAGCGGGAACTGTACTTCCTCAGTGGTAGGGAGGCGAGCAGGCCAGAGGTGGATGAACGCAGTGCCCTTGTTTGGGTGTAGGGCCTGATCAGAGCCTGGAGGTACTGCGGTGCCGTTCCCCTCACAGCTCCGTAGGCAAGCACCATGGTCTTGTAGCGGATGCGAGCTTCAACTGGAAGCCAGTGGAGAGAGCGGAGGAGCGGGGTGACGTGAGAGAACTTGGGAAGGTTGAACACCAGACGGGCTGCGGCGTTCTGGATGAGTTGTAGGGGTTTAATGGCACAGGCAGGGAGACCAGCCAACAGCGAGTTGCAGTAATCCAGACGGGAGATGACAAGTGCCTGGATTAGGACCTGCGCCCCTTCCTGTGAAGCAACAAAAATATTTATAGTAAATAATTATATAATTTTTTACCCCTTTTTTCGTGGTATCCGATTGGTAGTTACAGTCTTGTCTCATTGCTGCAAGTCCCGTATGGACTCGGGAAAGAGCCGTGCGTCCTCCAAAACACAACCCAACCAAGCCGCACTGCTTCTTGACACAATGCCCACTTAACCAGGAAGACAGCCACATCAATGTGTCGGAGGAAACACTGTACACCTGGCGACCGTGTCAGCGTGCACTGTGCCCGGCTTACCACAGGAGTTGCTAGAGTACGATGGGTCAAGGACATCCCTACCGGCCAAACCCTCCCCTAACCCGGACGACGCTGGGCCAATTGTGTGCCGGCCCATGGGTCTGTCTCCCGGTCGTGGCTGGCTGCGACAGATCCTGGGCTCAAACCCAGAATCTCTAGTGGCACAGCGTTGAAGTGCCTTAGACCACTGCGCCATTCAGGAGGCCCCATAGTAAAGTAAATTACAGACACTCCAAAAAACTACTTAAAGTGTACTTTCAAGTATTTTTACTGAAGTACTTTACACAACTGCTTGCAAGATAACTGACACAAGTTAACTATCTAACTAAGCATTAATGTTGTTGTCGCCTTTTCACCGGCACTGTAGATAGCCTAAATACATATGCATCGTTGGAAAACTGGGATTACCCTCTATTAAACAGTAGCCATGAATTTGCGACAACGTAAAAAATATTCTAAGAATAGCCTAATCGACAAATAACTTGCTGTGCAAAGATCTCCCCTGAAATACGATTATTTGAGCCTTATATATAAACATGTCTGGTTAGATACCTTGCTTTGAAGTAACCTACCTTTCCTTGTCCATTTGATCCCTGATTCATTGAAAGAGGGAATCATTTCATAAATCCAAAAGTAATTGGTTGTAATTGTGCAAGCCTTCATATTAAGTCTGGCAACCATCCTCCAAGATAGCTACAGGTTGTGCAGGCTTTTGTTCAAGCCCTTGTCTAACCACATTGTAGCCTAAACATCAGGTGCTCATCAGGACATTTATAAGCAGACTTAGGTGCTTCAAAAGCCAAGCCTGGACACCCAGGAGCTCTCCAGATGGAGGGTTGACCACATGTTGACAACATGTGATGAACAGTGCAAGTCTACTTTGTGTTGGGTCAAGGCACAACAGCAGATGGTAGGTCCAGACAGCAGCCTAAATAGGACCAGACAGCAGCCTTGCAGTCTCTATAATGCTTACCTTGTCATGTAGGCTATAATAATAGTAATGAACATGTGGTTAAAAGTCATAGAAAAGTCATGGAAAATGTGTATGAACCGTTAAAAGGTCTCTATTAGGGCTGGGCAATATGGCCAAAATATCACATCACGGTATTTTAAAACTTTTTATGGCTGCTGTCCCTGTACAGGGATCAACATCAGGGGAAATTTCAGAGTGACAAGTAATAGTACTCGATAAAACTCAAACTTTCATTAAAACACACATGCAGGGTACTCAATTAAAGCTACACTCGTTGTGAATCTAGTCAACATGTCAGATTTTTAAAATGCTTTTCGGCGAAAGCATGAGAAGCTATTATCTGATAGCATGCGACCCCCCGAAATACACGAAGGGGACGTAAACAAAATAATTTGCGTAGCCGGCGCTACACAAAACGCAGAAATAAAATATAAAACATTCATTATCTTTGACGAGCTTCTTTGTTGGCACTCCTATATGTCCCATAAACATCACAATTGGGTCTTTTTTTCGATTAAAATCGGTCCATGTATACCCAAAATGTCCATTTATGAAGACCGTCTGATCCAGGAAAAAACTCAGTTTCAAAACGCAACGTCATTTTTTTCAATTAAAAAAGTTGCCTATAAACTTTGACAAAACACTTCAAACTACTTTTGTAATCCAACTTTAGGTATTAGTAAACGCTAATAATCGATCAAATTGATCACGGAGCGATCTGTATTCAATAGCAGCAAGTCAACAAATCATGGACGATTTTCTCTCTTCCATAACTTTCTCCGGTGTACTCGATGACAGGAAGTGCCTATTTCTCATTTCACCAAGGATTAACTTCAACCCAATTCCCAACACTGGCGACATCGTACGGAAGCTGTAGGAACTGTAAACTGGGCCGTATCTATTTTCTCTTGCCATAGACAATACAGAGACTGGCGGAGTGACATGTTTTTTGTGTTTTTTTTGTGAACAGATTTCCTTGGGGTTTTGCCTGCTACAGGGTTTTGTTATAGTCACAGACATGATTTAACCTGTTTTAGAAACTTCAGAGTGTTTTCTATCCACACATACTAATCATATGCATATACTATATTCCTGGCATGAGTAGCAGGACGTTGAAATTTTGCGCGATTTTTAACAAAAAGCTGAAAAAATTCACACGCTCTTTAAGAGGTTTTAAAACAATTGGACGGTATGATGGTATTTTATGTTTTTGAATAATAAGAATAGTTATACATTTGCTTTATGAGTAGTGTGGGACTCTAGGGTGGCAACACAAACAGTGATATCAGAAAGTATTCAAACCGCTTCCCTTTTCTCCACGTTGTTACATTACAGCCTGATTCTAAAATTGATTAAATAAATGTTTTTCCGCAATCTGCACACAATATTCCAAAATGACAAAGCGAAAATAAGCTTTTAGAAATCTTTGCACATTTATTACCAACTTAAAACAGAAATACCTTATTTACAAGTATTCAGACCCTTTGCTATGAGACTCAAGATTGAGCTCAGATACATCCTGTTTCCACTGATCATCCTTGAGATGTTTCTTCAACTTGATCGGAGTCCACCTGTGTTAAATTCAATTGATTGGATATGATTTGGAAAGGCAAACACCTGTTTATATAAGGTCCCACAGCTGACAGTGCACGTCAGAGCAAAAACCAAGCCATGAGCTAGAAAAAAATTGTCCGTAGAGCTCTGAGACAGGATTGTGTCGAGGAACAGATCTGGGGAAGGGTACCAAAAAATGTCTGCAGCATTGAAAGTCCCCAAGAACACAGTGGCCTCCATGCAGGTTTAAAAATATATACTTCTGTGTATTGATTTTAAGAAAGGCATTGATGTTTATGGTTAGGTACACAGTCCTTTATCAAGAATATGCACCGCATCGATTATATGCAACGCAGGACATGCGTTGCATATAAACTAGTAATTGGACACTGTGCTATCTAACCTCCAAACGAGCTTCAATGCCATACAACACTCCTTCCGTGGCCTCCAACTGCTCTTAAACGCTAGTAAAACCAAATGCATGCTTTTCAACCGATCGCTGCCTGCATCCGCATGCCCGACTAGCATCACCACCCTGGATGGTTCCGACCTTGAATATGTGGACATCTATAAGTACCTAGGTGTCTGGCTAGACTGTAAACTCTACTTCCAGACTCATATCAAACATCTCCAATCGAAAATCAAATCAAGAGTCGGCTTTCTATTCCGCAACAAAGCCTCCTTCACTCACGCCGCCAAACTTACCCTAGTAAAACTGACTATCCTACCGATCCTCGACTTCGGCGATGTCATCTACAAAATTGCTTCCAACACTCTACTCAGCAAACTGGATGCAGTTTATCACAGTGCCATCCGTTTTGTCACTAAAGCACCTTATACCACCCACCACTGCGACTTGTATGCTCTAGTCGGCTGGCCCTCGCTACATATTCGTCGCCAGACTCACTGGCTCCAGGTCATCTACAAGTCCATGCTAGGTAAAGCTTCGCCTTATCTCAGTTCACTGGTCACGATGGCAACCCCCATCCGTAGCACGCGCTCCAGCAGGTGTATCTCACTGATCATCCCTAAAGCCAACACCTCATTTGGCCGCCTTTCGTTCCAGTACTCTGCTGCCTGTGACTGGAACGAATTGCAAAAATCCCTGAAGTTGGAGACTTTTATCTCCCTCACCAACTTCAAACATCTGCTATCTGAGCAGCTAACTGATCGCTGCAGCTGTACATAGTCTATTGGTAAATAGCCCACCCATTTTCACCTACCTCATCCCCATACTGTTTTTATTTATTTACTTTTCTGCTCTTTTGCACACCAAAAAAAAAATACCTGTACATGACCATCTGATCATTTATCACTCCAGTGTTAATCTGCAAAATTGTAATTATTCGCCTAACTCCTCATGCCTTTTGCACACAATGTATATAGACTCCCCTTTTTTTCTACTGTGTTATTGACTTGTTAATTGTTTACTCCATGTGTAACTCTGTGTTGTCTGTTCACACTGCTATGCTTTATCTTGGCCAGGTTGCAGTTGCAAATGAGAACTTGTTCTCAACTAGCATACCTGGTTAAATAAAGGTGAAATAAAAAAGTTAATAAAAAAAGTAATATCATCAACCATGTGTAGTTAACTAGTGATTATGATTGATTGATTGTTTTTTATAAAATAAGTTTAATGCTAGCTAGCAACTTACCTTGGCTTACTGCATTCGCGTAACAGGCAGTCTCCTCGTGGAGTGCAATGTAATCAGGTGGTTAGAGCGTTGGACAAGTTTACTGTAAGGTTGCAAGATTGAATCCCCAAGCTGACAAGGTAAAAATCTGTCATTTTGCCCCTGAACAAGGCAGTTAACCCCGTCCCTAGGCCGTCATTGAAAATAAGAATGTGTTCTTAACTGACTTGCCAGGTTAAATAAAGGATAAATAAAGGTGTAAAAAAAAAAACTTTTTTTTTTTTTAAATCGGCCAAATCGGTGTCCAAAAATACAGATTTCCGATTGTTATGAAAACTTGAAATTGGTCCTAATTCCGATTAATCGGTCAACCTCTGATTGTAAAGCACAATTTCTCCCCTTTCCAGCAAAATCAATGACGAGACCTTCAAGCTGCCCGTCTCTGCATGAGTCAAGAAGGCAATGAGCTCCGTCTGGGCTTTTTAAAAATGGCGGGTGGGGAAGCAAAACCTACTGCGTGATAGAGAAAGGGGAGATAAACCATGTGGGAAACTGATTTTTTCACCCGACCTGTCCAACTTATCACCTATAAAATGTTTTTAAAGAACACTATATAGAGTTTATATAATGTGTCATAAATAAACACAGAAGCTGGTAATCTTGTGCTGGGGTAGTTCTTTGTAGTTCTCAAAGCCGTCTTCGTTTGAGTCAAACAGAGAAAGTCGCTCGTCTGTTAACATTTCTGTTTTTAGGGCGGAGCTAAAGTTATCTTCAAAAGTAAACAGCGGCTGTCACGGCTGTTGACAGTCATGATGGCTTGCAGTGATGAATGCATTCAGTTGTACAATTGACTAGATATCCCCCCTTACTCTGTCCCTTTTTTGTTTATAATCTGCGAGAGAAGTGCACACCTGGTGGAGAAAGGCTGTATGACACAGAATGAGTTGCACTATGCGTACTGTACGTTACGTCATGACACGTCACAATTTAACAGAATCCGTGTTTTCAACTTTTCTCCAATACTATCAGGCCATTACCATGTCAATCAATGCTTGAATAGAATGTAATTCACACCCCAGATTTTGATTCCAACACAGTTGCTACAGTCCCATTTAACTTTCATTGCAGCCCCATTAGTGATTAGCACTAACGGCAAACAATTAGCGGCTAACAAGATTTACGCCCAATTTACGCCCCAAGAAAAGAAAAACTAGCTGTTTGCAGACATAAGAAACACAAAATGAAACTATAAAAATTGACATTACAGACGGCATATCACATTCAACAAACTGGTCCGTGCATCAATACCAGTATATTCTAAAATTTGTAATACCGACCAGCCCTAGTCTTTAAAGAATAATGTCATTCATGAATTTCGGTGAACACAGTCTAATGGACAGACCTGGAAAAAGACAACTGCTGCACTTCTTTCATCCCAAGTCAAGCACTGTAGATCAGTTGTGAACAAATCACCCAAAAAATTAATGGAGGACACAGCTGGAAGACAAATTAGACCATTAAAGGTGATGTAGGAGCATCCAGCACAGAGTGCTTATAAGCAGACTAGTGGGCTCACAAGATGCTTTCCTGGAAAATTCTGCATGCCTCAAATTATGGATTATAAATATCCTGTGACAACAGAGCAGAAGCCAGATACCTTTCCCAGGCAGGCAGGCCAACTCAGCAGTCCATGACATGCTCCAAACTTCCTGCCATGTCAACAAACTGTGATCTAATACCAAATCATCCTCATGTCCCGTGTCCTGCAAGCTACTGAGACGTGCAAGCAATGAAAGACGTATTACCTCATTCCAGTGCCATAGAAAAATGGATAATGTAATGTAGTTTACAGAAAATGTTGATGTAATAAGATACACAAGACTGAGTAATTCACACAGATACAAATACCTACGTGTCTGAATTCACACAACTACAAATCAGTAGGTGTCTGGTTAGACTGTAACCCCTCCTTCCAGACTCACATTAAGCATCTCCAATCCAAAATGGAATCTAGAATCAGCTTCATATTTCGCAACAAAGCATCCTTCACTCATGCTGCCAAACATACCCTCGTAAAACTGACTATCCTACCCCTCCTTGACTTCGGCGATGTCATTTATAAAATAGCCTCCAACACTGGATGTAGTCTATCACTATGCCATCCGTTTTGTCACCAAAGCCCCATATACTACCCACCACTGCGACCTGTATGCACTCGTTGGCTGGCCCTCGCTTCATATTCGTCACCAAACCCACTGGTTCCAGGTCATCTATAAGCCTTTGCTAGGTAAAGCCCCACCTTATCTCAGCTCACTGGTCACCATAGCAATACCCACCCGTGGCACATGCTCCAGCAGGTATATTTCAATGGTCATCCCCAAAGCCAACTCCTCCTTTGGCCGCCTTTCCTTCCAGTTCTCTGCTGCCAATGACTGGAACGAATTGCAAAAATCACTGAAGTTGGAGACTTATCTCCCTCACTAACTTCAAGCATCAGCTGTCAGAGCAGCTTATCGATCATTGCACCTGTACACAACCCATGTGTAAATAGCCCACCCAACTACCTCATTCCCATATTGTTATTTATTTTTTTGCTCCTTTGCACCCCAGTATCTCTACCTACACATCTATCACTCCAGTGTCAATGCTAAATTGTAATTATTTTTGCCACAATGGCCAATTTATTTACTACATTTGCACACACTGTATGTAGATTTGTCTATTGTGTTATTGACTGTACATTTGTTTATCCCATGTGTAACTCTGTGTTGTTCGTGTCGCACTGCTTTGCTTTATCTTGGCCAGGTTGCAGTTGTATATGAGAACATGTTCTCAACTGGCCTACCTGGTAAACTCTTTTGGGATAGAGGCCCAGAGTGAACTGCCTCCTACTCTGTCCCAAATGTTAATATATGCATATTATTCTTAGTGATGGATAGAAAACACTCTGAAGTTTCTAAAACGGTTTGAATGATGTCTGTGAGTATAACAGAACTCATAAGGCAGGTGAAAACCTGAGGAAAATCCAACCAGGAAGTGGGACATCTGAGGTTTGTAGTTTTTCAAAGCTTGGCCTACTGAATACACATTGAGATATGGATCAAGTTGCACTTCCTACGGCTTCCACTAGATGTTAACCGTCTTTAAAAACTTGAATGAGGATTCTACTATAAAGGTGGGGCTCATGAGACCTCTTTGAGTCAGTGGTCTGGCAGAGTGCCTTGGTATCATGACGTGCGCTCCCGACAGAGTTACCTCTCGTTCCAGTGCTTTTCTTGGAACATTATTGATGTTTTATGTTAAAAACATCATAAAGATTGATTCCATACATAGTTTGACATGTTTCTAAAGGTCTGTAATGGAACTTTTAGATTTTTTGTCTGGACGAAGTGCCTGCGCCTCATGAAGCTGGATTACTGGGCTGAACACGCTAACAACAAGTGGCTATTTGGACATAAATGATGGACTTTATTTAACAAATCAGTAATTTATTGTCGAACTGGGATTCCTGCGAGTGCCTTCTGATGAAGATCATCAAAGTTAAGTGAATATTTATGGTGTAATTTCTAACTTCTGTTGAATCCAAAATGGCGGATATTCCTCTGGCTGTTTTGGGTTCTGAGCGCCGTTCTCAGATTATGTATTTTCAGTAAAGTTTTTTTTTTAATCTGACACAGCGGTTGCATTAAGGAAAAGTCTATCTTTAATTCTGTGAATAACAGTTGTATCTTTTATCAATGTGTATTATGAGTATTTCAGCAAAATCACCAGATGTTTTGGAATCAAAACATTACTGCACGTAACGCGCCAATGTAAACTGAGATTTTGGGATATAAATATGCACATTACCGAACAAAACATACATGTATTGTGTAACATGATGTTCTATGAGTGTCATCTGATGAAGATCATCAAAGGTTAGTGATTAATTTTATCTATATTTCTGCTGTTTGAGACTCCTCTCTTTGGCTGGAAAAATGGCTGTGTGTGTTTTTGTGACTTGGCTCTGACCTAACATAATCATATGTTGTGCTTTCACTGTAAAGCATTTTTGAAATCGGACACGATGGGTAGATTAACAAGATGTTTATCTTTCATTTGCTGTATTGCATTAGTTAATGTGTGAAAATGACATATTTCTGAAAAATATTTCTGAATTTCGCGCGGTGCCTTTTCAGCGGAATGTTGTGGAGGGGTTCCGCTAGCGGAACGCCTGCACCTAGAAAAGGTATAATAAATCCATAAAAGACAAGCAAAATAGCAAATCCTTAAAATAGAGTGGTAGGTTATCAAGGCTGCACTGCAATTCAAGTGAAATACAGTACGCATGAGAACATTTGCACCTAAAAGAACCCATGATCACCAACATGTGAAATTAATAGGGGCACATCAAATTGGGTGACAAACTGAATATACAGTACCAGTTAAAAGTTTGGGCACACCTACTCATTCCAGGGTTTTTCTTATTTATTTAATTTTATTTTTTACAATTTTCTACATTGTAAAATAACAGTGAAGACATCAAAACTATGAAATAATACATATGGAATCACGTAGAAACAAAAAAAGTGTTAAACAAAGTCCTTGAAATGTTCCGTATTGACTGACCTTGATGTCTTAAAATAATGATGGACTGTCATTACTCTTTGTTTATTTGAGCTGTTCTTTCCATAATATGGACTTAGGGCTATCTTCTGTATACCACCCCTACCTTGTCACAACACAACTGATTGGATCAAATGCATGAAGAAGGAAAGAAATGCTGCAAATGAACTTTTAACAAGGCACACCTGTTAATTGAAATTCATTCCAGGTAACTACCTCATGAAGCTGGTTGAGAGAATGCCAAGAGTGTGCAAATATGTCATCAAGGCAAAGGGTGGCTACTTTGAAGAATTTCAAATATAAAATATTATTTTCATTTGTTTAACACAGGATTAATGTGTTATTTCATAGTTTTGATGTCTTCAATATTATTCTACAATGTAGAAAAGAGTAAAACGATAAAGAAAACCCCTGGAATGAGTAGATGAATCCAAACTTTTGACTGGTACCTAATATAAATATTTCAATCATTTTATATCCTAAAAATTAGGAATAAACAAAGGCTTTGATTTCTGGTCAAACAGATAGAAAAGGAATCTTAGACATCTACTAGAAAAAATCTTAAAAGTTATTAGAAATACATTAAAAAACTATCACGTTGAAGAAAAGACAGGTGCCAATAATATCAAATTATATTCCTTCTGTAAATGTAAGAAATATTGCCTTGTGCCTTGTAATTACGTTACCAAAAACCCACACATCTTTAACTTCTTGACGCTACCCATCCCTGTCGCGGGGATCATTTTCGTCAGAAACCGCTGAATAGCGCAACAGTCAAATAATATGACTGAAAAATATTAATATTCATGAAATCACAAGTGCAATATTGCAAAACACAGCTTAGCCTTTTGTTAATCCACCTGTTGTCTCAGGTTTTGAAATTATGCTTTACAGCGAAAGCAATCCAAGCGTTTGTGTAAGTTTATCGATAGCCTAACATAGCATTATGTACACTTAGCATCAGGAAGCTTGGTCACGAAAATCAGAAAAGCAATCAAATTAACCGTTTACCTTTGATGATCTCTGGATGTTTTCACTCACGAGACTCCCAGTTACACAACAAATGTTCCTTTTGTTCCATAAATATTATTTTTATACCCAAAATACCTCTGTTTGTTTGTCGCGTTATGTTCAGAAATCCACAGGAAAGAGCGGTCACAACAACGCAGACGGAAATTCCAAATAGTCTCCATAATGTAAGAGGCACTTCCTGATTGGATTTTCCTCATGGTTTTGCCTGCAATTTCAGTTCTGTTATACTCACAGACAAAATTTGGACAGTTTTGGAAACTTTAGATGTTTTCTATCCAAATCTGTCAATTATATGCGTATTCTAGCATCTGGTCCTGAGAAATAGGCTGTTTACTTTGGGAACATAATTTTTCCATGTCAGTGCATTGCTGCAGGGACATGCTTATGTTCAACCACAAAAGCATTAGTGAGGTCGGCACTGATGTTCGGCGATTGGCCTGACTCGCAGTCGGTGTTCCATTTCATGCCAAAGGTGTTCAATGGAGTTCAGGAATCTGTGCAGGCCAGTCAAGTTCTTCCACACCGATCTAAACAAACTATTTCTGTATGGACCTCGCTTTCTGCACGGGGGCATTGTCTTGCAGAAACAGGGAAGGGTCTTCCTCAAACTGTTGCCAAAAAGTTGGAAGCACAGAATAGTCTAGAATGTCATTGTATGCTGTAGTGTTAAGATTTCCCTTCACTGGAACTAAGGGGCCTAGCCCGAACTATGAAAAACAACCCCAGACCATTATTCGTCCATCGAACTGCCAGATGGAGAAGAGTGATTCATGTCACGAACCGGCTCAAAGCCCATAACAAAAGGGAGACAACGTGGAGATAAGGAGTAGCAAAACATATATTTATTAAATAAAGTAAACTAAGTACAATATACAATGGTGTGTGTATAATCAGTAATCAGTGGTGTAGGAGGGAATAGACAAGAAAGATAGAACATGACAACACCAAACAATGGTCAGTCACGTAAACATTCAGGAACAGGGCACAAAAGAGACCGCATCAGCTACAAACTCCAACGAAAAGAACATCAGGGCCCTTCTTAATTTTTACAACAACTCCCAACGATTCATAGTCACTTCCCAATGATTCATTGTCACTTCCCAACGATTCATAGTCACATAGTCACAGATGCAGTTAATACAGGTAATGAGTGGAGAACAGGAGGGCTTCTTAAGAAAAACTAACAGGTCTGTGAGAGCCGGAATTGTTACTGGTTGGTAGGTGATCAAATACTTATGTCATGCAATAAAATGCAAATTAATTACTTGAAAATCATACAATGTGATTTTCTGGATTTTTGTTTTAGATTCTGTCTCTCACAGTTGAAGTGTACCTATGATAAAAAAAATACAGACCTCTACATGCTTTATAAGTAGGAAAACCTGCAGAATTGGCAGTGTATGAAATACTTGTTCTCCCCACTGTATTCCAAAAATGAAACACGTCGCTAAGCCTGTCGTGTTTGGAGGACAAAGAATGCTGAGTTGCATCCAAAGAACACCATGCCTACTGTGAAGCATGGGGGTGGAAACATCATGCTTTGGGGCTGTTTTTCTGCAAAGGGACCAGGACGACTGATCTGTGTAAAGGAACGAATGAATTGAGCCATGTATCGTGAGATTTTGAGTGAAAACGTGGCTGGGTCTTTCAGCATGACAATGACAATGATCCCAAACACACTGCCCGGGCAATGAAGGAATAGCTTCGTAAGAAGCATTTCAAGGTCCTGGAGTGGCCACGCCAGTCTCCAGATCTCAACACTATAGAAAATCTTTGGAGGGAGTTGAAAGTCTGTGTTGCCCAGCAACAGCCCCAAAACATCACTGCCCTAGAGGAGATCTGCATTGAGGAATGGACCAAAATACCAGCAACAGTGTGTGAAAACCTTGTGAAGACTTACAGAAAATGTTTGACCTCTGTCATTGCCAACAAAGGGTATATAACAAAGTATTGAGATAAATTTTTGTTATTGACCAAATACTTATTTTCCATCATAATTTGCAAATAAATAAATTAAAAATCCTACAATGTGATTTTCTGGATTTCTTTTTCTCATTTTGTCTGTCATAGTTGAAGTGTACCTATGATGAAAATTACAGGCCTCTCTCATCTTTTTAAGTGGGAGAACTTGCACAATTGGTGGCTGACTAAATACTTTTTTGCCCCACTGTATGTGATCGACCAGCTCGATACGGTCTTATGTAGCAAAATTTGAAATTGTGTTTTTTTACATTGGATAAAAGTTGAGACTCAGAGCTAGAAAACGGCATATCATACACTATAGTTGAGGAACAATGGGAAAGTAATTATACTTTGAAAGTTGTAACCTCACTTTTGAGAAAATGGCTTTTGAATGTTTTGGTACACCTACTGGAGAGCTCTTCTTTGTCTATACCGCTTCAGCATCATTCACCCTCTTAAAAATTAGCTCCACCTATCTCTAAGGGTTGATCTGAGCGTTCTGTCCTAACAGCAGTCAAGCACCCAAGCTAACTGGCTAACATTGCCTAGTTTACTTCCAGACACAAATGAGAGAACAGCTTACTCTGAACATTGTACTCACCCTAACAGAGCTGGTTAGGCTGTTTTTTTAAATGTTATCTAGAGTGTTGGTGACTGCAACTGTGCTGCTGGCAACAATTTATTTATTTTTGTCAATGTTTACTGACACCGGCCATATTCAACAGGTGTTGAGTGTTCGCAAATTCGTCAGTTATTCTGCGCTCTGGCACACGCAGACGAGAGTGCTCTATAATTGGAGTAGATAGCCAGAGAAAATTTAGCAGCTCCATCAATCAACAGTTGTCACAGTGACATCATTAACATTCTATTCAAATGGTAACTTGCATAGTGGAGTCTTTTGTTAACCTCGCAACTCTCCCTCAACAAGACATAGAAGCTGATTGTGGACTACAGGAAATGGAGGGCACACCCCCATCCACCTCGACAGGGCCGTAGTGGAGCGTATCGAGAGCTTCAAGTACCTTGGTGTCCACATCACTTAGGAATCAACATGGTCCAGACACATCAACACTGTCGTGAAGAAGGCACGACAACGCCTCTTCCCCCTCAGGAGGCTTAAAAGATTTGGCATGGGCCCTCAGATCCTCAAAAACATTATACAGCTGAACCATTGAGAGCATCTTGACGGGCTGCATCAACGCTTGGTATGGCAACTGCTTGACATCCGACCGCAAGGCCTTACAGAGGGTAGTGCGAATGAGCTCCCTGCCATCCAGGATCTCTATACCATGTGGTGTCAGAGGAAGGCCCCAAAAATGTGACATAAAATTATATACAATTTGATAGATACCTCAATTACCTCGTACCCCTGTACATCGACTCATTACTGGTACTCCATCGACTATGTACTTTTTACACATTATTGTTATTATTTATTCATTGTGTATTCACTAGGGATGTCAAAGTTATAGCTAGCTAGCAACCTGGTAACTTGACAAGTGTATGGAATAGGCTACTTAAAGATGCTGAAATGGAATAGGCTACTCAAAGATGCTTCAAATGTAGGCTGCATATGCAAGAGTGGGGTGTTTATGATGGAAGCTACAATCTATCTGCAATAGTAAAGCTGATCTATCCGCTAAAAAATACAAATAAAAGAGTGGGGTGTGTATGATTGTGTGTGTGAGAGCGGGTGTAAGTGAGAGAGAGAGAGGGTGTGGGAGGGAGGGAGAGTGTGTAAGCCTATGTGTATAAAGTTATCTGAACAGCACAGATAGTTACAGTGTTTTCATAACATTGTTGGACAAGTTTAAAAGTTCTTTGTATCCATACAGCTAGCTCTTGGCACACTCATTTAGAACACCTGAAGCTCCTGAAGCTTTATCATTTTGTGTTTCTGGCCCTTACAGTCAAAGCATAATATACCTGTAACTCAATGTACTGCTTTTTATATTGACAAATCTTTCTTTAGGGCAACATTTGAGCAACTATTTTTTGGGGATTAATAATCATGTTTTACTGTCACATACACCGGATAGGTGCAGTGAAATGTGTTGATTTACAAGGTCAGCCATGCCATTAAATCTTCATTATTTTAATTGTTTGACAGCCTAAGTATTTATTCCTTGTGTCACAATTTATTTATATATTTTATCTTTATCTTTAACTCTGCATTGTTTGAAAAGGACCGTAGATAAGCATTTCACTGGAACTGAGGTAATGAGACACTGAGGGAATACTAAGTAAAGACCACCATCTAGTGGTGTGAAGACACAACTACATCAAAGGACATAACGTTCTTCAGTGAAGATCAGTATCCCACATCTTCACCAACTTTGATGCAAGGTTTACCTCAGATAGACATTTTGGACTTGACACGCAATTGCTGACACCTAAACTAATACACACAATTTGTATAAATGTATGTGACAATCTATAATTTTACAGTCACTTGTCAATACAACTGTAATATATATATAAAAATATCATTCAGACTGTGTGGCAACTGCCAACACAATAAAAGGGTGGTTTCAGTGGAAGACAAAAACAACTACTGCAGGCTGTCTGCAAAATTCCAATAAATCTGACCCATTTATAAAAACTGTTTTACTTCTTAGGGCTGAGCTCCCGCTACCGGGATTGATATGACAACAGCCAGTGAAAGTGCACGGCGCCAAATTCAGAACAGAAATCCAAAATTAAAATTCCTCAAACATCAAAGTATTTCACACCACTTTAAAGATACACTTCTTGTTAATCCCACCAGGGTCCGATCTCAAACAGGCTTTACGGTCGAAAGCACCAAACTATTATGTTAGGTCAGAGCCAAGTCACAGAAAAACACAGCCATTTTTCCAGCCAAAGAGAGGAGTCACAAAAATCAGAAATAGAGATAAAATGAACCACTAACCTTAGATGATCTTCATCAGATGACACTCATAGGACTTCATGTTACACCATACATGTACAGTGCTTTGCGAAAGTATTCGGCCCCCTTGAACTTTGCGACCTTTTGCCACATTTCAGGCTTCAAACATAAAGATATAAAACTGTATTTTTTGTGAAGAATCAACAACAAGTGGGACACAATCATGAAGTGGAACGACATTTATTGGATATTTCAAACTTTTTTAACAAATCAAAAACTGAAAAATTGGGCGTGCAAAATTATTCAGCCCCTTTACTTTCAGTGCAGCAAACTCTCTCCAGAAGTTCAGTGAGGATCTCTGAATGATCCAATGTTGACCTAAATGACTAATGATGATAAATACAATCCACCTGTGTGTAATCAAGTCTCCGTATAAATGCACCTGCACTGTGATAGTCTCAGAGGTCCGTTTAAAGCGCAGAGAGCATCATGAAGAACAAGGAACACACCAGGCAGGTCCGAGATACTGTTGTGAAGAAGTTTAAAGCCGGATTTGGATACAAAAAGATTTCCCAAGCTGTAAACATCCCAAGGAGCACTGTGCAAGCGATAATATTGAAATGGAAGGAGTATCAGACCACTGAAAATCTACCAAGACCTGGCCGTCCCTCTAAACTTTCAGCTCATACAAGGAGAAGACTGATCAGAGATGCAGCCAAGAGGCCCATGATCACTCTGGATGAACTGCAGAGATCTACAGCTGAGGTGGGAGAATCTGTCCATAGGACAACAATCAGTCATATATTGCACAAATCTGGCCTTTATGGAAGAGTGGCAAGAAGAAAGCCATTTCTTAAAGATATCCATAAAAAGTGTTGTTTAAAGTTTGCCACAAGCCACCTGGGAGACACACCAAACATGTGGAAGAAGGTGCTCTGGTCAGATGAAACCAAAATTGAACTTTTTGGCAACAATGCAAAACGTTATGTTTGGCGTAAAAGCAACACAGCTCATCACACCATCCCCACTGTCAAACATGGTGGTGGCAGCATCATGGTTTGGGCCTGCTTTTCTTCAGCAGGGACAGGGAAGATGAAGATGGTTAAAATTGATGGGAAGATGGATGGAGCCAAATACAGGACCATTCTGGAAGAAAACCTGATGGAGTCTGCAAAAGACCTGAGACTGGGACGGAGATTTGTCTTCCAACAAGACAATGATCCAAAACATAAAGCAAAATCTACAATGGAATGGTTCAAAAATAAACATATCCAGGTGTTAGAATGGCCAAGTCAAAGTCCAGACCTGAATCCAATCGAGAATCTGTGGAAAGAACTGAAAACTGCTGTTCACAAATGCTCTCCATCCAACCTCACTGAGCTCGAGCTGTTTTGCAAGGAGGAATGGGAAAAAAATTCAGTCTCTCGATGTGCAAAACTGATAGAGACATACCCCAAGCGACTTACAGCTGTAATCGCAGCAAAAGGTGGCGCTACAAAGTATTAACTTAAGGGGGCTGAATAATTTTGCACGCCCAATTTTTCAGTTTTTGATTTGTTAAAAAAGTTTGAAATATCCAATAAATGTCGTTCCACTTCATGATTGTGTCCCACTTGTTGATTCTTCACAAAAAAATACAGTTTTATATCTTTATGTTTGAAGCCTGAAATGTGGCAAAAAGGTCGCAAAGTTCAAGGGGGCCGAATACTTTCGCAAGGCACTGTATATAAAAAAATCTCAGTATACATTGGCGCGTTATGTTCAGTAGTTCCAAAAACATCCGGTGATTTTACAGAGAGCTACATAAATTTACAGAAATACTCTTAATAAATAAACAAATCCAAACTCACGAAGTGCGTTCAGTAGGAGCAGACGAAATGTCAAAAACTTCCGTTTACAGTCCGTAGAAACATGTCAAATGATGTATAGAATCAATCTTTAGGATGTTTTTAACATAAATCTTCAATAATGTTCCAACCGGAGAATTCCTTCCCACTTCCTGGTTGGATTTTTTTTCTCAGGTTTTTGCCCACCATATGACTTCTGACCTTCTGACTTCTGACCTGAATAGCAGGCAGTTTACTCTGGGCACCTCTGGGCACCTTATTCATCCAAGCTACTCAATACTGCCTCCAGCCATAAGAAGTTTAAAGACTGACTTCTCGCCCTCCCTATGGTGCAGCTACACCACTAAAAATTGAGGCCTACATTTTTTCCCAGGAAAAAAATAACTTTACCAAAAAGCCCCAAGTCTATGACAGGCAACCAAGACAAATGATGGCAACACAATCTTACAGCCCTTACCACAAGAATGGGAGGATTGTTGTTGGGAAATTCCTCAGGTTCTTACTCATTCTTCTGTGCTTTTGTTTCAGGCTCTGCCTGTCAGGCTTCCTTCCTGGACACCCGAGTAGTAAAAATGAGACCAGACTGCTGGCTTTCTGCAAAGCTCAGGGTATTGCAGATTTGTTTGCAGAGCTGCACACCCCCTCACCCTTCAATCACTCCTGCCCGAAAATGATCCTCCTCACCCTGAGTCAGTCATGTAAAATTACAGCCCCCCTTTTCCTGAAAATAAGTGAATTTCACCTCCCTTGTACCAGTGACATAACACTGAGGCCTAGAGATGATAGACAGACTGAGTGCAAAGTCGGCAGTGTTTTTCCACTGTTACACCAGCGTGTGTAGCTAAACGTTCAATATGAGTTACTACTGTCATTGTGTATCAGTGTACATATCCATGCATAACAGTCTAGTCACTACAAGAAAATCAACTCGTAAAAAATCCTCAATTACTGATATGGGTGCACTGCAGTAAGGCTTTTACTGAAACAATGCAACTTCAATATGTGATGGCTTGGTACTGCTGAAGTCAAATACTGACAGTATAGAAATGCTACAATCATGTAATAAACCAACTGTCCTGCGCTGTCCAGGTAGCTAAGTGAGCCACACATTTGATTTACAAATAACGTTAACAGCTTCTGTTCTGTCCAATGTGGCTCTCTAGATCTTTTACATTTATAAGCTAACTTAGCTACTACTGTACTCATGAAAATAACGAACTGTGTATTTTACATTGTTTAGCTAGCCACAATACATTAAGTCACATACCAAATAACTCAAGAGGATTGGTCATGAAAGTTCTGACATCAACACGTGGTTAGAAAAACACTGGTTTAGCTAGCTATCTACTTACCACCTGCCATTGTTGCGACCCCAGTCTTAGCTCGAAGAGGTGATACAGATAGTCGCTGTAGCTTGCCTTGCCCTAGGAAACAACTGGTAACCTTACTGTAGCTGACAGTTGTTGTTTTTCTCAGACGTCCGGAGTACAGCCTTCTAACAACTTCTCACTGGTAACTAACTTAGCTTGCTAGCGAGCTAGTTTTGTTAGCTCCAACTGACCAGTCATAAGAGAATGTGGAAATATCCTGAAATGTGAATTTATTGTCTAGCTATAGACACATCTATTTTCTTGAGTAAATATATTTCCCCCACCGAATGTATATCTCATATCAGATAGCTATGTTAACTAAACAATAAGATGTGTGTTTTTGTTTGTTTCGTGTGTGACTGAAGACTGCACACATTACCATTTTGCTGCACTTTTGACGGGGAAATGTATTAGAGGTTTTGACGTCATGTAAAATAAAATAAAATAAATCACATACAGAAAAAAAGTGGAGAAAGTTTTAAAGGGGCCGTGTTAATTAGTTGTGCACAGGTCAGAAGTCATGTAGTCCTACTAGTAGTCCGTGGCTTTAAAACAAAAATGCTGATACATTTTAAACTTTGTTTGACAAGTGGTTCTGAAAGGTTATGACATTAGCTTTCATGTTATATATAATACAGTGCATTCAGAAAGTATTCAGACACCTATACCTTTTCCAAATTTTGTTAAATTACAGCCTTATTCTAAAATAGATTAAATCGTTTTTCCCTCAATTTATATAAAGAATAAAAAAGGAAATATTACATTTACATAAGTATTCCGACTCTTTACTCAGTACTTTGTTGAAGCACCTTTGGCAGCAATGACACCCATGAGTCTTCTTGGGTATGACGCTACTAGCTTGGCACACCTGTATTTGGGGAGTTTCTCCCATTCTTCTCTGCAGATCCTCTCAAGGTCTGTCAGGTCTCTCCAGAGATGTTTGATCGGGTTCAAATCCGGGCTCTGGCTGGGCCACTCAAGGACATTCAGAGACTTGTCCTGAAGCCACTCCTGCATTTGCCGGGGGGGGGCTTTACTTGGATCATCGTGCTCTAGCGACTGATTGTGGCGGGCCGGGCGCCTGCAGGCTGACCTGTGTTGTAAGTTGAACAGTGTTTCCTCCAACATATTGGTACGGCTGGCTTCCGGGTTAAGCGGGCAGGTGTTAAGAAGCGCAGTTTTGCGGGTCATGTCTCATATCGGATAACTCGACCTTCGCCGTTGAGTAGTTGCAGCGATGAGACAAGATCGAAATTGGAGAGAAAAGGGGTTAAAAAAATAATAATAAATAAAAGAATAAGGCTGTAATGTAACAACATGTGGAAAAAGTGAAGTGGTTTGAATACTTTCCAAATGTATAACCAATTTTCAAAGCATCAGCTACAATTATTGTTTAGAAATTATCCATATTGTGCCATTGACATTAGAATGTTGGAAGCTTAGCCATAAAATTCCATGTCATGGGGCAGCTGTTTTTGGATTGTAACTTTGATGTTAGAGGCACCAGATTTCACACAAACAGCTAGAACAGGGCTTTAATTTTTTTGTAGATACAGGGTCATTACAGAATTCACTCATTAACCCACATAAGACTTTCCAATATGCCTGCCAAACACCTCAATGGGGTCTTGGACAATTTCGCATGACCATACCTGGATAAAATATAATTGCAGTATGCCCCAAAATATCTTAAAATGTTCATAATGGGCCTCCCGAGTGGCACAGTGGTCTAAGGCACTGCATCACAGTGCTAGCTGTGCCACTAGAGATTCTGGGTTTGAGTCCAGGCTCTGTCGCAGCCGGCCGCGACCGGGAGACCCATGGGGCGGCGCACAATTAACCCAGCGTCGTCCGGGTTAGGGGAGGGTTTGGCCGGCATAGATGTTCTTGTCCCATCGCGCACCAGCGATTCCTGTGGCTGGCCGGGTGCAGTGCACGCTGACACGGTCGCCAGGTGTACGGTGTTTCCTCCGACACATTGGTGTGGCTGGCTTCCTGGTTAAGTGGGCATTGTGTCAAGAAGCAGTGCTTCTTGGTTGGGTTGCGTTTCGGAGGACGCAAGGCACTCAACCTTCTCCTCTCACGAGTCTGTACGGGAGATGCAGCAATGAGACAAGACTGTAACTACCAATTGGATACCACGAAATTGGGGAGACAACGAGGTAAAAAATAAAAATTAAAAATAAGAAGAAAAAGTTACGGGAAGAAAAAAAAAGTTCATAGTGATGTAGAATACACAACCACGAGTCAGGTGTGCCAGATATAAAGCTCACAATGGATGACATCGCTGCACCTCAATCCACCTCAAACGCCCTCAGATGAACAGTAATTCATATTGCACAGAATTAGGCCAGAATCCTGAGGCTAGAATAGTAAGAAAGTTTATTCATCCACTCTTCCTCACTCACTTAAAGGCTCTGTAAAACTTTCCCAGGCATTTCTCCTACTCAGACAAGTAGGGCAGAAAGACACACACAAAATATTGTCTATTTATAGTCTATATATGTTGTAGCCTGCACATAGTGACACACTTTTTTCATCCAAAAGTTGGATGAGATGTGAATGAACATATTTAAAACTTGTCTAGAGTGTCAACCTCAGTCACTCTCAGATTAACTCAAGTAGTTCATACTGAACAGTGTTCTGGGGACAGTTGGATGTGCATTTATCCAATCACCCTCTTACTTCCTACTTACTTTCAAGGGTCTGACTGGCCGACTAGTCACTAAGGTGAGCAGAGAGGGAAGAGCTATTCTGAAAGAGGGGTGGACTTGTATCATTACACTTGTTCCCTGCTACTGTACCACCAGCACTGCACTGCACACCCCAGCATCTCTCAACCAGCGCCCCTCTCACAGTAAGTGGCCATCTGCTGGCCTAAGCTGTGGCCCAAGATTTAACAGGGGCCTCTGGATAATCTTGTCAACAGATCAGCTACACCAGGCCAATCCCATGATGAAGTAGGTAGCATATAGTCAAAGATCGAAGGGTCAGAATTAGAAAGGGACAACGGAATTGGAGGATGCCCTAATTAGCAACCCGGTTCTAGCCATGAGACCAATCTCTCTTTCTTTCTTTTTCTCTCTTTCACTGCACGTTGAGCAATCTCATAGTATCTGCAGGTGGAAGGGCCAATGTCTGGCCTTTTGTCTTCATTCAGCACAGTTAGAGCCACCTACCTAGTTGGTTAACCACAGCTACAGTGCCACTCCATTTGAGTTTGGTCACATAAAGTATGAAACGCTATATCAGGTGTATGAAGCATTTTTACATTAGAATGGCCTTTGTTACTCTGTTTACAACCAAGCCCAGTCAAACAGTAGCTAGCTGTTCATGGCTCTTTTGTTTTGTCGCAGAGGTAATCCACTTTGGAGTTCACTACATGCAAAGTTATTGGAGATGAAAATTCCTGACAAAATAGATCTATAAAGAACAGATCTATCAATTAGGCACATGCAAGCACAGAAGGCACTGTGCACAGAAGGCACACTGCTGAGTACAGTAAATCTCTGTGCTGACCCATGACACAGATTTCTGAGATGAGTGAAATCTCCCTCTGTTCAAATTGTCTCTCTCCTCATCTGAGTGCAAAAGGCCAGTGACGTATGATTTATTGTAAGTGGTAGAGCTTGACCAGAAAGGCAACACTGTTGTTTAATGCGTTCTATCCTCAATGGATCACTCAACCCGTGCCAGGAAACGAGACCTGATGCCTGTTAAACTCTCCATCCTTCACCAGCATAGTCACAAAGCTAAGGTCTTACGTTGTAGAAATGCCTTATGATCACACGGCCTTCACAGTCAAATCACAAAGTGACAAATAGCGTATTTTCATGGCTCAGATTTGCATGCCAATTGTCACTGGCCATGGAACAAAAAGAACACCTGACACCATCTATTTTTGAGTCATACTTGACAGAAACTGGGCGAGCTAAATTGTGCAAGAGGAAGTCAACTTGGAACATCCATATGTTCTCTATTTCTAATCCACCCATCTCTTTCTAAATCCAATAGAGTTTGCCATTTTTAACCTTCACTTTTGCCCTCTGCTTCATCCTAATAGGATCTAACGGTTCCCATGGGAACGCCAGAAAAAGCCCTACCCAATCCCAACCTGACGGCAAGATGTCAGGTTTAGCGTAGGGGAATTAGGGAGGGCTAACACCAGAGAGGACAGCTTCCCTTAGTCCCCAAGCAGTGATTGTCTGACTGTGTGTCAGTATACATCTCCGGTGCCCTCTTCCTCCAGTCACCAACCACGGACTGAGGCCAGGATCCCCTGTTCCCAGCCCCCACCTCTGCCTCCCTCTGTCCCGGTCTCCCAGTGCACCCCTCAGACGCCGGGAGTGGCCGGCCGCATTTCCGTACCACACAGGATCTTGGCTTGAAAGAGTGATAAAAAAAAGTAAAAAATGGGAGCCGGAGGAAGTGTCGAAGACAAGGCATTAGCCGCAAAGTCCAAGGAGCTGGAAAAGCAGCTGGCGGAGGATGCGGACAAAGAATCCAAGACAGTCAAGCTTCTGCTGCTTGGTAAGGAGCTGTTGTGCTTGTGGGGCTTCTTCTGAAAGTGCAGAAAAGTAGAATGGAACACTCAACTGGCTTATGGTCTGTTAGCATATAAACCTGAACAGTGTCTGATGCAAACACTTAGGATAAGCATAATCTTCTTTAAAAAACTGGGAAAAAAAGATATTGGTTGGAGATGAGAAAGTATGCACCTACAGTATGTGCCCTGTTTTTGGAGAAATAGTCACACCGCTTTTCTTCTTGTCGGAGTGGGGGGGGGGCATTGTATTGGAAATTTCACAGCAATAAAAGTTACAAATAGTTTAAGTTTACATTATGTAAACATTTGAGTTTTTGCAATGAGGCAGCCATACCAACCTGTATGAGCTTAAGCATCAGCCATAGCAAACCTTTATGAGCATAAGCATAATATAAGATTTACATTGGTTGGTTACACTAATGACAACAATTGTGAATATTCACTGGTGAAGTTGACATAGTCGTTGTGAAGTCTTTAACACTTTGATATGGTCACTTGATCGGTGGAGCTCTTTTCTCAAGGTCATTCTGGAACATTTTCAGTAGCTAAATAGAGGCTCTTGTGGAAGCACCTCTGAAATTATCAGAATTTGGATGAATGTAATACGCTTTTCCATTTGTGTAACACTTCCAGACTTGTGGAAACTTGCCAATGCTGAAATGGTACATTCAAAAACGGGCTATTCAATCAGGACTCTAGCGTTGATCCTGACATTGTATCTAAGTCTCCGGTATATATGAAAAGAGTCAAAGTTATTAAAGTAGTTCATAATCTGTTATATACTGTATTGGTGTTCTGTCTTTGCACATTTTCTATATTTGCACATTCAACGTGACCCATGTCACTATAATGGATGCAAACAGATAAACATGTCAAGCTGAAAGTAGCTTACATTAAATCAGATAAGCCCAGAGTGGCTGCTGCTGTTACCTCAAGACTGAGATGAGAAATCATGGGCTTGTGAGGTCAGAGGTGTAAAAAAACAACATAGTAAAAGGCAATACCATTTCTATTGACCGAAACAACAAGTTCTCTCATACTGACATAATCTGTATGACAGTCGTTACTGTAGTATAGGGTGTATGGGATCATTTAATGTTTCTCAGCAGCAATAAAGTTAATAGGTGAGTAAGTTCCCCTGAAATGGAACGTGTTGATTAATAACTAGGCTACTAGAAGGGAAGTTGTAAGTCTATTTCTATATTAGTGACATCAAAATACATTTTGATTCTGAGAAAGGTCTGGAAAGTATAAAATATGGAGCACTACTTAGCAGGGAATCAGATTAGTGTTAATGTTTGGTTCTGAAAGGATTGGAAGAGACCTATGTTGTCTTCATAGGTTATGAAACCAGAATTATATATTTATATATTTCTGTATACGTGGCCAAGGTTATGAATGTTGACATATCAGATGCATTTTGTCAATAGAGTATGTAAAACAATGAGCCGTAGATACGTGTCATGAGCTCTGGTTATAAATAGCTTTGTGAGAGTTCAGGGGCAGGATTTAGTAAGCTTTTCTCATAGGATCATGGTAACCCAATTATGCTTTCTTTCCTGCCACTTAGACTCCCTGTAATAATTTCTCTAGCACTGGGTTACAACATGGCCCCACCTTGCAAAATGCATCATCAAATGCTAATTAATAATATCACAGAGACAAAAAAGTAAGGGCCAAGCTAATTGAGGGCCAAATAGATCAATAGTGCAATTCTGAGGAGCCAAATACAACAAGTACCAAGCCACTAAAAGGTTGCAGACTATAGAGTCAACAGAGGACTACCAGAAAAACTCAGTTGGGTCAACCATCAGAGTAAACAGAGCTAGCAGCAACAAAGCTCATTAGGATAAATTACAAGAGCCAATTACTATCTGGGCCATCGATCATGCATTTACAATAATGGAGCCAGAACATCTACCTGAGTTTACAACAGATCAAAGATGCAGATGTTACATCCTATACACCATAACCCCTGTCTACACCCTTCACTAACAGTAAATAGGGGCCATGGTCCACATTTTAAACTAAACAAATGAGATACAGTGGCAGCTGAAGCAATTGGTCAAATATTGACACATTGCAAAAGTGAAGTCCTGTGAAATGACTGACCCACAATCCAGTTGGCAGTACTGCAACCATAACATTGTGAGTTGAGGCTCTGTGGACAAAAAAACAGCAATTTAATGCCATCAAACCTCATGTCTCCTGTTGCTCCTGCAGATCACAACACAGCCAACTCTCTGGCAGAACTATGGAGTAACAATTACTAAACACAGAGTTGTTCTGTATTTTGAATGAAATGTGAAACATCTGTATTACTTTTGTCATATTCAACAACATTTGCTGTCAAAGCTTAGTGTATGTCAGCCTATTATAGTCTTTTCTTTCATCGGGAGGTAGGGATTCAAGAGTTAGGTATGAGTTTAAACTAGGTCTCTGTTTATCTAAAGCAGTTTTAAAACTAAATTGGTGGTGAAGTGTTTTTACAGGAATCAAATATATTTGGCTTTTTGGGAAACATGGAACCTCAAAACAACTATGAAATCAGAGAGGCAATTGCTTACAGCCATTTGGCACAAATAAAGCATGGATTAGTGGAGACGTGTTGCAGAGACAGCCCCCTAAGCACGACACATGTTTTTTGGACATGTTGTTTTGGTCCTGTCCGGACCGGCGGTCTTTTACTTTGTGTGGTCCGAACAGCCTTGATTTCAACGTCGGACTGGACTGAATCTTAACCAAATTTCACAAGTTTGGACAACACAGTACAGTAGAGCACAGTACATTACAGTACAATAGATAACATCTAAGTATAGTGTACAGTACAATAGAGCACAGCAGAGCACAGTACATTACAGAACAGAAAATAAAAGTTCAGTACAGTACAGAAGAGCACAGTAGAGTGAAGTACAGTAAAGTTCAGTAAAGTTCAGAACAGCAAAGTACAGTATAATGCGCTCTACTCTAATGTACTCTACTGAACTAAACTGTACTCTACTGAATTAAACTGTACTGCATTGTGCCCTACTTTACCGTACTCTACTGAATAAAACTACTGTCCTGTACCATACTGTAAGCTACCTTGCTGTACTGGGCTGTTCAAGCTTCTGAAACATAACCTAAACATCTATCTGTTCAGATTTCACATTTGTATTTGTTTGGGTGCAGAGTTTATTAGAATAATACCCAGCAAGGTCTGCAAGTGTGTGTTTTTACATTTTGGCCATTCAGCAGACGCTCTTATGCAGAGTGCATTCAACCAAGGTAGATAAACAACAACATATCACAATCATAGCGACAACAAAAAAAGATCTGTAACTGTTGCTACGAATGTTATTGTAGTTGAAGTGGTCTGTTGGATAATTCCATAGGTTGGACGACTTTGAACTAGCCTGGCTGACTTGACCCATGTCACTCACAGCGCAGGAAGAGTTGTGACACACATTAACATTTGTTAATGCAATATTTGTTCAGAAAATCTGTGACGGGTTTGATTGGTTCTCTCTAATGTTTTTTTTGTTGTTGAAAATCCAACTGTTGTAATAGAAGGGGGTGGAGCTCAGGGGCAGTGTGTGACTGTGGGTGTTTGTGAGAAATACACAAAGGAGAGCCAATCAGTAAAAGCACAGCCACCTTTCATTATCGACACATTGTGCTGACAACATCAAAAGAGCCATTCAGGAGGACTTGAGAGTTAGGTCTTAGCCAGACTAACTTTGAACATCGTCGTTGCCAGTTTTAAAGCTTTTGATCTTCAGTTGGCTCCTCTTTCCTTTATGGATTTTAAAATAATTGTTGTGATATAATGCTTACTTCATTGTGCAGTGAAAATTTGTCATTGTAAATTTCCTACATTGTAAATAATAGTGAAGACATCAAAACTATGAAATAGCATTCATGTAGTAACCAAAAAAGTTTTCAACAAATCAAAATATACGTTAGATTTTAGATTCTTCAAAGTAGCCACCCTTTGCCTTGATGACAGCTTTGCACATTATTGGCATTCTCTCAACCAGCTTCATGAAGAATGCTTTTCCAACAGTCTTGAAGGAGTTCCCACATATGGTGAGCACTTGTTCCTTCACTCTGCGGTCCAACTCATACCAAACCATCTCAATTGGGTTGAGGTTGGGTGATTGTGGAGGCCAGGTCATTTGATGCAGCACTCCATCACTCTCCTTCTTGGTCAAATAGCCCTTACACAGCCTGGAGGAGTGTGTTGGGTCACTGTCCTGTTGAAAAATAAATTATTGTCCCAATAAGTGTAAACCAGATGGCATGGTGTATCGCAGCAGAATGCTGTGGTAGCCATGGTGGTTAAGTGTGCCTTGAATTCTAAATAATTCACAGACAGTGTCACCAGAAAAGCACCTCCACACCATCACACCTCCTCCTCCATGCTTCACAGTGGGAACCACACATGTGGAGATCATCTGCGTCTCACAAAGACACGGTGGTTGGAACCAAAAATCTCAAATTTGGACTCATCAGACCAAAAGGACAGATTTCCACCGGTTTAATGTCCATTGCCCTTTAGTAGTGGTTTCATTGCAGCAATTTGACCATGAAGCCTGATTCACGCAGTCTCCTCTGAACAGTTGATGTTGAGATGTGTCTGTTACTTGAACTCGGTGAAACATTTATTTGGTCTGCAATTTCTGAGGCTGGTAACTCTAATGAACTCATCCTCTGCAGCAGAGGTAACTCTGGGTCTTCCTTTCCTGTGGTGGTCCTCATGAGATCCAGTTTCATCACATCACTTTATGGTTTTTGCGACTGCAAAGTTTTGGACATTTTCCGGATTAACTGACCTTCAAGTTTTAAAGTAATGATGGTCTGTCGTTTCTCTTTGATTTTTTTTAGCTGTTCTTGCCATAATATGGACTTGGTCTTTTACCAAATAGGGCTATCTTCCGTATACCACCCCTACATTGGCTCAACACAACTGATTGGCTCAAATGCAATAAGAAAGAAAGAAATTCACAAATTACATTTCAACAAGGCACACCTGTTAATTGAAATGCATTCCACTACCTCACGAAGCTGGTTGAGAGAATGCCAAGAGTGTTGCAAAGCTGTCATCAAGGTAAAGGGTGGCTACTTTGAAGACTCTCAAATATAATATATATTTTCATTTGTTTACACTTTTTTGGTTACCACGTGATTCCATATGTGTTATTTCATAGTTTTAATGTCTTCACTATTATTCTACAATGTAGAAAATAGTACAAATAAAGAAAAACCCTGGAATGAGTCGGTGTGTCCCAACTTTTCAACTTTCATTCAGAACTGAAAATTAACCTGATTTCAACGTCAGGAAAAAACATATTTTCACTTTTTATTTAAAGGATGGGCAACCGGCTGTTTTATTGTCACATATATTGGATAGGTGCAGTAAAATGCGTTGTTTTAAAGGGTCAGCCATAGTAGTACTGCACCCCTGGAGCCTTGCTCAAAGGCACATAGATTTTTCACCTCTCGTATTCAAACCAGCGACCTTTCTGTTACTGTCCCAACTCTCTAACCGCTAGGCTACCTGCCGCCCCAATAGTAGAATACAGATGCAATTTCGAAATTTGGTTGTGCATCAGAGCTTTCCTATTGTTATGTCAGTCACTGAGAGTCACTCAGTTAGCTAAACATTTTAGTCTAGCCGGCTATCTAAACGTAGTAATCATGGTCACATAGTCACTTTCACTCAGATATAATATTTTAAAAAATGGAAAAATGGCTCTCCACCCTATGGCAACGTGTATAATTGCAAAATAAATGCTGTAAAACTGCAAAAATATATTACATTTACATTTGCATTTAAGTCATTTAGCAGACGCTCTTATCCAGAGCGACTTACAAATTGGTGAATTCACCTTCTGACATCCAGTGGAACAGCCACTTTACAATAGTGCATCTAAATCATTTAAGGGGGGGTGAGAAGGATTACTTTATCCTATCCTAGGATAAATATCTCAGCCCCATGGCAAACTGTGTAGAATTGCAGCAAACTTGCTTTAAAATTGTAACATGTTCAATGCCCCATGGCAAAATGTGTAGAATTGCAGGAAATTAACTCAATTTTGTCCCTACACTGTCAAGAGGGGTCCACTAAAATGTTTTGCTCACAAGGTGGAGAGGTCAACAAAATGCCACTTAGTGCCCCCAAAAGGCTATAGGGCTGGCTCTGACTGCATGTGTGGGTATGAATGCTGGTACACAGACCCGCAAGCCACTGCGGCTCCTCATGAGGAGTTTTCCTGGCGTCCCCCACCCCCATCAAAGTTTCCTATCCTTTGTTCAGAACCTAAAATGTACCAAACTTCAACGTCTGGAGAATGTCTTTTCAACATAATTTTGCCTACTGGGAGACTTCTGGTTAATACCTTAAACCTTTACCTACACATAAGTAAGAGAAGAATCAGCAACAGAGTGTAGAGGAAAACCAACCATCTTGCAGAAATTAAACAGTTGTGATAACTGACATGAGGTCAAGAAGACAGAGCAGTGACGTCTTCGCTTATCGGACAATCCTCTGAGAGGCTTTTCAACCTCAGGCCTCCTTACCCAAGGCCTCTCAAATCCCTCCATTTAGGCCTGAGCTAATAAGGTCACTGGCCTCTGCTAAACCATTGGGACAGATGTCAATCACATTAGCCATAAACCCTTTCATACGCCCAATTCAAAATAGTCAGGAATCTTAGATGGCCCCCTTGAGGTGGTGTGTGGAACAACAAATCAGCTCGTGGTGACAATCTCGTTTGATATAAACCCAGAGTGAAATTTGCTTACTGGTATTATTACATTAAAATTCACTGCTCATCTAAGTCTGCCCTACGGCCCAGAACTTGTTTACTCTGTTCCTATTCCCCCCCAACTAAGTGTGTTGTTACAGTTCATGCAGAGAAATGGGCTAAGCTGTTAGTGTAGTGTGTGATGGGAAATGTCCTATAGGATATGCAATGTACAAATGCAACAACAACATGCAGAAACAAAGCTAAAAACAAGATCATGATAGAACGGATGTGATAGAACTGTAACTGTCACTTTTGCAACACCACTGAATGCTTGTCATGTCGTGTGTCTAAAAGCACTGGATCTGTGGCAGTGGAGGGGAGGGGCAACTGCTGACGTTCCTCTTTCACTATGTGCCATCATTATGAATCTCTTTGCTCATGCTATGTTTCGGCCCTTGGGTTCCCTTTAACCAACTACAGGGTGAATAATTTTAACCTTTATTTAACTAGGCAAGTCAGTTAAGAAGAAATTCTTATTTTCAATGACGGCTTAGGAACAGTGGGTTAACTGCCTGTTCAGGGGCAGAACAACAGATTGTGCTTGGGGGTTTGAACGTGCAACCTTCCGGTTACAAGTCCAACGCGCTAACCACTAGGCTACCCTGCCACCCCAACATGGGAAAGCCCTTGTAACATATCTACTTCGTAATTTGTTTCACCAGGTGCTGGTGAGTCTGGGAAGAGCACAATTGTTAAGCAGATGAAGTGAGTATAACAAAACAAATGCATTGTATCTCTCATTCCTCCCCACTCACATGCAGGAAATCTTGTCCAAATACTGTAACATCACTCTAAAAGGTGTAAACTGGGTGTTCAACAAGATGGACTAAGTTAATAGCTCATAATCACAACAGAATTAACCATAATATAATAGATTGTGGTGGCTGCAATTGACATGTACCCTTACAGAACAAAACACTTGCTGCAACATGCAACAAGTACCAGTTCTTGCCACTAGTGATTGTTGGTATGTACACTGCTCAAAAAATAAAGGGAACACTAAAATAACACATCCTAGATCTGAATGAATGAAATATTCTTATTAAATACTTTTTTCTTGACATAGTTGAATGTGCTGACAACAAAATCACACAAAAATTCTCAATGGAAATCAAATTTATCAACCCATGGAGGTCTGGATTTGGAGTCACACTCAAAATTAAAGTGGAAAACCACACTACAGTCTGATCCAACTTTGATGTAATGTCCTTTTAATGTCCTTAAAACAAGTCAAAAGTCACTCAGTAGTGTGTGTGGCCTCCACGTGCCTGTATGACCTCCCTACATGCCTGGGCATGCTCCTGATGAGGTGGCGGACGGTCTCCTGGGGGATCTCCTCCCAGACCTGGACTAAAGCATCCGCCAACTCCTGGACAGTCTGTGGTGCAACGTGGCGTTGGTGGATGGAGCGAGACATGATGTCCCAGATGTGCTCAATTGGATTCAGGTCTGGGGAACGGGCGGGCCAGTCCATAGCATCAATGCCTTCCTCTTGCAGGAACTGCTGATACACTCCAGCCACATGAGGTCTGGCATTGTCTTGCATTAGGAGGAACCCAGGGCTAACCGCACCAGCATATGGTCTCACAAGGGGTCTGAGGATCTCATCTCGGTACCTAATGGTAGTCAGGCTACCTCTGGCGAGCACATGGAGGGCTGTGCGGCCCCCCAAAGAAATGCCACCCCACACCATGACTGATCCACCGCCAAACCGGTCATGCTGGAGGATATTGCAGGCAGCAGAACGTTCTCCACGGCGTCACCAGACTCTGTCACGTCTGTCACGTGCTCAGTGTGAACCTGTTTTCATCTGTGAAGAGCACAGGGCGCCAGTGGCGAATTTGCCAATCTTTGGTGTTTTCTGGCAAATGCCAAACGTCCTGCACGGTGTTGGGCTGTAAGCACAACCCCCATCTGTGGACGTCGGGCCCTCATACCATCCTCATGGAGTCTGTTTCTGACCGTTTGAGCAGACACATGCACATTTGTGGCCTGCTGGAGGTCATTTTGCAGGGCTCTGGCAGTGCTCCTCCTGCTCCTCCTTGCACAAAGGCGGAGGTAGTGGTCCTGCTGCTGGGTTGTTGCCCTCCTACGGCCTCCTCCACATCTCCTGATGTACTGGCCTGTCTCCTGGTAGCGCCTCCATGCTCTGGACACTACGCTGACAAACACAGCAAACCTTCTTGCCACAGCTCGCATTGATGTGCCATCCTGGATGAGCTG
Source organism: Oncorhynchus masou masou (assembly GCF_036934945.1). Lineage (NCBI taxonomy): Eukaryota > Metazoa > Chordata > Actinopteri > Salmoniformes > Salmonidae > Oncorhynchus > Oncorhynchus masou. Next base: position 60,116,514 of record NC_088216.1, read on the forward strand.
CACTACCTGAGCCACTTGTGTGGGTTGTAGACTCCGTCTCATGCTACCACTAGAGTGAAAGCACCGCCAGCATTCAAACGAGACCAAAACATCAGCCAGGAAGCATAGGAACTGAGAAGTGGTCTGGTCACCACTTGCAGAACCACTCCTTTATTGGGGGTGTCTTGCTCAATGCCTATAATTTCCACCTGTTCCATTTGCACAACAGCATGTGAAATGTATTGTCAATCAGTGTTGCTTCCTAAGTGGACAGTTTGATTTCACAGAAGTGTGATTGACTTGGAGTTACATTGTGTTGTTTAAGTGTTCCCTTTTTTGAGCAGTGTATTTATTTGGACAGTGAAGATAAACGTTTAATTTGGCTCTATACTCAAGCAGTTTGAATTTATAAGGCGGCAGTACTGGATTTCACCTTTTATTTTAAGGTATTTTCATACCTTTTTAGAAATGAATGCACTTTATGTATCGAGTCCCCACATTTGAAGGTTTCATAAGTACACTATATATACACACAAAAGTATATGGACACCCCTTCAAATGACTGAATTTGACTATTTCAGCCACACCTGTTTCTGACATGTGTATAAATCAAGCACACAGACATGCAATCTCCATAGAAAACATTGGAAGTAGAATGGCCTTGCTGAAGAGCTCAGTTACTTTCAACACGGCACCGTTATAGAATGCCACCTTTCCAACAAGTGAGTTCGTAAAATGTATGCCCTGCTAGAGCTGCCATGGTCAACTGTAAGTGCTGTTATTGTGAAGTGGAAACGTCTAGGAGCAACAACTGCTCAGCCGCGAAGTGGTAGGCCACAGAAGCTCACAGAACGGGACTGAAGCGTGTAAAAGTCATCTGCAACACTCACTACAGAGTTCCAAACTGCCTCTCGACGCAACGTTAGCACAAAAGCTGTCCGTCAGGAGCTTAATAAAATGGGTTTCCATGGCCAAGCAGGCGGATACAAGTCTAAGATCCCAATGCGCAATGCTAAGTGTCGGCTGGAGTGGTGTAAAGCTCGCGGCCATTGGACTCTGGAGCAGTGGATACACGTTCTCTGGAGTGATGAATCCCGCGTCACCATCTTGCAGTCCGACAAACAGATCTTGGTTTGGCAGATGCCAGGAGAACGCTACCTGCCCGAATGCATAGTGCCAACTGTAAAGTTTGGTGGAGGAGGAATAATGGTCTGAGGCTGTTTTTCATGGTTTGGGGTAGGCCCTTTAGATCCAGTGAAGGGCCTTCCCCAACTGTAGCATACAATGACATTCTAGATGATTCTGTGCTTCCAACTTTGAGGCAACAGTTGGGGAAGGCCCTTTCGTCTTTCTGCATGACAATGCCCCTGTGCACAAGGCGAGGTCCATACAGAAATGGTTTGTCAAGATCGGTGTGTAAAAACTTGACTGGCCTGCACAGAGCCCTGACCTCAACCTCATTGAACACCTTTGGGATGAATTGGAATGCCAACTGCAAGCCAGGCCTAATCCCCCCATATCAGTGCCTGACCTCACTAATGCTCTTGTGGCTGAATTGAAGTCCACGCAGCAATGTTCCAATGTCTAGTGGAAAAACCTTCCCAGAAGAGTGGATGCTGTTGTGGCAGCAAAGGGGAGGGGGGACTAACTCCATATTAATGCCCATGATTTTGGAATGAGATGTTTGACCAGCTTTGGTCATGTAGTGTATTTGGACAAATTCACGTATAGTGTATCACATTTAGTCAAAAGTTTAGCATTTGGTCCCATATTCCTAGCACGCAATGACTACATTAAGCTTGTAACTACAAACTTGCATTTGCAGTTTGTTTTGGTTGTGTTTCAGAGTTACAGATGCACAAAGATCATGCCACCTAAACATAAAAGTGACTCCAAAATGACACAATACATTATTTACCATTCATTGCTTTTGGGCAGAACAATCCAAAACACAACCAAAACAAACTGCAAATGTATCCAACAAGTTTGTAAAGTCACAAGTTTCACGTGGTCAATATAAGTGAATTTGTCCAAATACCATCAAATGGGAGGACTAGATACATAACATGCTTTCATTTCTTTACTGTAAACCAGATATGTATGAATATACTCTCAATTAAAAAGTGACATTCTGCACTGTCACCTCATATAAAATATTTGATATCAAATCCAAAATGCTGGAGTAGAGCCAAATGAAAAGGTATCTTTACTGTCCAAATAATATGTAGGGGAGTGCATAATGTCAGTTGTATTTGAAACTGTAATTACAACCCAACTGTTTTCTTCCTCTTATGTTGGGTAGAATTCTCCATCAAGGTGGTTATACCAAAGAAGAACAATTGGAGTTCAGGGCGATCATCTATGGTAACATCCTGCAGTCTGCTCTGGCCATCATCAGAGGCATGGAGATGCTGGCCATTGACTTTGGATCACCAAAAGGAAGTGTGAGTCCCACTCTGCATCTTTAACCTCTTCTGATCCTCCAAACAGACAATGACACACACTGATAGACATTGACACACCTGCAGATGTTTCGGTAATTGCACGTTATTCCAATAGAAAGAACAACAACACATTGCTAGCTTAGCGAATTAGCTACTTTAGAATGGAAGGAAATTTAAGTTTTAGTAGCAGTAAAACTCACCATTTGACTTCATGGTGCAGGAAGACGGGCAGAAGCTGTCCAACCTGTCAGACTCCATTGAAGAGGGCTCCATGCCCCCTGAGCTGGCTGATGTCATCAAGAGGCTGTGGAGTGACAGTGGTGTCCAGGCCTCCTTCGAGAGAGCAGCCGAGTATCAGCTCAATGACTCTGCTGGCTAGTGAGTGTCACAGCAACTGTTATAGTCTGTTATGACAGTCATATCTTTGCTGGTACGTGTGAGAGTGATTATGTGGGTCTGGGGGTGTGGATGTATGCTAAACTGAAATCTCGCTAAACAGCTACCTTGGAGAATTGGACAGAATCACAAAGTCTGATTACCTGCCCAATGAGCAGGATGTGCTGCGTTCTCGAGTCAAGACAACCGGTATCATCGAGGAGCAGTTCTCCTGCAAAGAGCTGCATTTCAGGTGAGGGAATGTTTGCCAAGCATGGGAGACCACAAGCGGCCAATAGTGGATCTCCCATGCATCCTTGTAGCGTGTTAATTCCCTTTGATATTGGGTTTGATTTTGCACAATCACCGGTAAAGTCTGTACAGTCAGATGTTAACATCTCACTTCTTTAAACTCTCTTCTGACAGGATGTTTGATGTGGGCGGCCAGCGGTCGGAGAGAAAGAAGTGGATCCATTGTTTCGAGGGTGTAACCTGCATCATCTTCTGCGGAGCCCTCAGTGCTTATGACATGGTGCTCGTAGAGGACGATGAAGTGGTGGGTTTGGTTCTACAGTTGACTTCTGAAAGGTCCATTAGTTTGCAACAGTTGTGGCCTTTTATGCCCAAATTCTGTACTTTTGTACTGTTTACTTCCAGTTCTCTTTTTTATGCTGTGATCCATTTGGTAAGATTGAAAGAGCATCATGATTTCTGATTCTAACTGAAGAGTATTTTCTCCAGTCTGACTTTGAAGTAAACAATGGATTATTCAGTCACAAGGTTACATAACTCTACTATCCCATGACATGTTAAAGTCCCTAAGGACATAGCTCAGATGACTAAACATTATGCCTGATACCACCACCCCAGTTCAAGCACAGAAGACATGTAGAGTTGTGTTTGTGTGATAGTCAAAGGCCCAAAATAGGAAGCAAGATCATATCTTTGGTTTAGAGTAGTTATTATACTAATCCAGCCTGAGGGAGGATTGATGAAACAGAGATTGTTGGCACTTAACCTAACTTTCGTACACTTCTCCACAGAACCGTATGCATGAGTCTCTCCACTTGTTCAACAGTATCTGCAACCACAGGTTCTTCGCCACCACCTCCATTGTGCTCTTCCTCAACAAGAAGGATCTTTTTGAAGAGAAGATCAAAAAGGTCCACCTCAGTATCTGCTTCCCAGACTACGATGGTAAGAGTAACCACAAGTAAAAACAGCATAGTACGATTTCCCACGAGCAGGAATGATGGAAACGTTCTGTCTCTTCTTCTGCAATATGATGTAGCAGCAAGATAAACAGAATAGGTACTGTCAATTTCATCACCTACAATTTTAAACAAATGAGAACCACTTCATAAGCTGCCCGCTTTCTCTACCACTAGGCCCCAACACATATGATGATGCCAGTGACTACATCAAGAAGCAGTTTGAGGAGCTGAACATGAAGAAGGGTGTCAAAGAAATCTATTCCCACTTGACCTGCGCCACGGATACAAAGAACGTGGAGATTGTGTTCGGAGCCGTGACAGACATCATTATCAAAGAGAACCTAAAATCTTGCGGTCTGTTCTAAGCAGATATACAAAGAGGTACAGTAGTTATTGCGTTGGTTCTTGAATTCCAAATCGACGCCTAGCCTGTACAGACACTTCTACTAGATTTGGACAAATCAGATAATAGACTTGCCTCAGACTAGGTGAAATTTTCACCATGATGGATACACCCATCCGATCTTTTCAGATTTAAAGTGCCTCAAGGGTAGGTTAAATTTGGAATTCAGCATCTTATTCTTTTATGTTATTTTTTTTGCCTAATTAAAAAAAAAACTTTCTTCCTCACAGATTGTATTTTTTCCCTCTTCCCTTCACTTGGATTCATGTTGAAGTTGAGCAGTAGGAACAGAAGGCACAACAGAAGGCTTTGTAATGTCATAAGACTCTTCAATTCTGCACTATCCCTTCATTCCTAACTCCCAACACCCTAAATTATGGGTAATGAAGGCAAATACTAAGAAAACAGCCCCTAACTTACTCCAAAGGGAGTCAACACACATGTCCAACAAATCGAACAAAGATGGCAACATGTTCCTCACGGAGACAATGTGGATGACGTCCTTTAGATGGAAATGTGGATAAGAAGTCAGAAGAACAACCGAATGAACACGTTTGATATAGGTACTTTATTAGATATTCTGGGGTTATTTCTGGCTCTTAAATGGTTTGTGTTGAAGAAAGTGTAGAAAGCTGCTCATGGAATCCAATTGATAAACTTATGAAAGGATACATTTTGAAGTGATCCATCTTACTCAACATGGTCAGAGTGAAGTCCTTTCCAATTACACTGTTCTTGCCCAATGATTTGTAATGTTTATATCTAGTTCTGTTTGGATATGCTTACTGTTTCGCACCAGATGTAACACAGTAAAAAGTTATTCAGCTAATTTCAATCAGCGAGTTCAAATAGCTGAAATTTAAGAAAAAAGTACCATCAAAACAAGTTAGCAATGTATTTTGTAAATAGGGGACCTTAAACATTAATATTTGAATGCGTTATGAAAATGTTCAACATCAGTGACATGTTAGTGATGTGCATGTATATTCCATTTTGACTACTGACAAATGAACCTGTAACTGACCGGTCTTGTGAAAGATAAACATTCAAAATAAAAATGTATACATAGCAACTGCCATTTCTGCATGTCATCATTCTTTGTATTTTTTTTAAATGTTTTTTACAAAGATATGTGATGTGACCTTTAGGTCATACAAAGTTGATTTACTGTTTAAAGGAATACTTTTAAAAAGAATGTGAGGTGAGCAAGCAAATAAAAATATGAACATATAAAATAAAATTTCAACCCCTTGTAAAAAAAACTAAACAACATTAATACAAACACCTTACCAAGACATTTTTGCCTTTTTGTATAATGGTTTTGAAATTCACACTCACAGGGACCACAGTTTGAGTCCTGGTTAGGCTCCCCCTCTAATGAACTACATTGATGTTAAGTTTTGTAGCCACATAATGAATGCTCGACTTGGACTGTTACCATTTAGGTGCAGGATACCTACAATACTATTGAACTAAAATTCTTTAAAGACGAACAAGAGCTCAAGCATTAGAACATTTGAGGTGCTGGTACTCAGCTCAGCTCCAGTGAGCTCCTGTCCAAGTCAAGCACATAATCCAAAAGGAAGGCTACAGGTCATTTTTTTCCCTAAAATTACTGTTTGCGATTTACAAATGATTACTTTGATTAACCACGCTTCAACCGAACCGAATACTCACAATTTTAAATGTATTTAACCTTTATTTAACTAGGCAAGTCAGTTAAGAAATTATTATTTACAATGACGGCCTACCCCGGACGACGCTGGGCTAATTGTGCGCCACCCTATGGGACCCGGATGTGATACAGCCTGGATTCGAACCAGGGACTGTAGTGACGTGTTTAGCACTGAGATACAGTGCCTTAGACCGCTGCACCACTCGGGAGCCCAATTGTCCCGTCAAAAAAATGTTTGGGGATGTGAAACCGGGTATCCGTTAAACAATAAATTAACTTTGTTAGGCCTAAGACTTAAATGTGTGTTGTATGACATAACCCCCATTGCAGGTGGTGTTGTCAACCACGGACACATATAACCTTGTGGAGAGATATACAATGCAAACAAACATTTCTATGACACTATATGATAATTACTGGTATAATAAGTCAAGTCTTTTACAATCTTATGATTGTAATTGACACTATTGAATAATTAAAAGACAAGTTTGGGCCACATTCCATTTTAATGCAAGAAGGAACATTCATTGTGTTCAATTTAGACAACTGTTCAAATGTCCAAAAAGCAATTGTTTTTTGCTTGCTTATATATTTTGTAGGTTAACTATGTATTTTTATAAAAAATTTTGTAACTTTCTACAGAAGCCCAGAGGACATATGAATAAAAATACAATTCCCTCCTTATGCCGAGATCATGACTTATGTATTTATCTCATGATTTCTACATAACAAAAGTTGTTTTGTCAAGATCACCAAAAGTAGCACACATCATCCATTCATATGTGCAGATGCACGATGGCCACCTTATCAAAGAGCCCTGTGGCTGCGTTAAAGGTAATGCGGGACATTTAAGCCCTGAATGCTGCCTGACAGGCAGCAGCGTCTCCCAGGCTGCGTGCCGCCCCGAAGACCACAGCCAATCTCATGCAAGGAACAACGCAACTAACTAGGCTAGTCTTGTGAGCTAGCTAACTTTTTATATTGCATAACTGATGTGTATAATTATAAAAAGGTAATTTAATATAACATTTACAGTGAGTGATATCCATTCCTGACAGGCTGATCAGATTCAATTTCAGCCTTAGAGGCTGATAAATCAGGATGCTGCCTTGTAGGCGGTTTCATATGTAAGGTTCCTTGCAGACAGCCTACAAGGCAGCATCCTGACTGATCAGCCTCAGACACTACTACTGAATGTGATCAGCTGGCCAGGAATAGAGTGCACCCACTCTTGATCATATGCATAATGCACCTATGAAACAACCTACAAGTCAGCATCCTGACATTTCAGACTGAGGCTACTTTGAATCCGATCAGCCTGTCAGGATTAGAGCTCACCCACTCTGTAAATGTAAATATTATCCATAAAACAAAGTGCCCCTTACAATTATACACGTCAGTTATGCAAGCTAACAACCAGCATAGATAACAAGACTACCTAGCTAACTCGCTCACAAGACTAGCCAAGTAAGCTGCGTTGTTGCTTGCATGCAATTGGCTGTGGTCTTTGATGTGGCATACAGCCTGGGAGACAGAGGTGCCTGTCAGGCATCGTTCAGGGTTTAAATGCACCATGAGGGGCTTAGCTGCCACATGAGCTTTTAGCTCAAGGTAACATAGAATGTTATCAAGCTAACTTATAAACGGATAATGAGCTCAAAACACAAATGAAAGCATGAGGTTAGTATTAAATGTAGCATCCCTTAGTGTAGCAATCAATAAAAACGTATGCGCTGATCCACTGTGGGCTCTGCCACCTCAGTCATACTGTTAATCAATACGTCTACTCCCATTTATATAGTTTCTCGTGATCTCAACAAAACAACTTTTGTGATCGACATAATGAGGGAATTAGTCCTCTGGACTTCTGTAACTTTCCCCAGGCCTTTGCTATAAATAAGAAGATATTTTCAGTCAACTCATCTGGTAAAATTGTTTAAAAAAGCATGTTTTCAAAAGGAGGAGCATTTAAAATGGCTTCCAGGCAAATACTTTTAGCTTATATTAAGGCCATTGTCTTCAGCGAAAGGCCATAATAATCTTTATACAAAATAGTTCTATCCAAAATAACATAATACAAGTTAAGGCAACCATTAAAAAAAAGCTTTTTCTTTAAAAGTGGTTTTAAATTATCAAGTGATGTCTCACAGTCCGCTAAGAGCTAGTATAATACTTCAGTGTTATGTAACGATCTGAATGGTGATATATTAAAACAATCAGAATTCAGCACATTAAAATCCCCACGAGAATACTGATTAACACTAGTAGACAATTCCACAACAACAATTTAGGTTGAGCAATGACCATTTACACTAAGTGTACAAAACACTAGGAAAATCTACTCTTTCCATGACATAGACTGACCAGGTGAATGCTATGATCGCTTATTGATCACTTGTTTAATCCACTTCAAATCAGTGTAGATAAAAGGGGAGGATACAGGTTAAAGAAGGATTTTTAAGCCTTGAGACAATTGAGAAATGGATTGTGTATGTGTGCCATTCAGAGGGTGAATGGGAAGACAAAATATTTAAGTGCCTTTGAACAGGGTATGGTAGTAGTGTGCCAAGAACTGCAACACTGCTGGGTTTTTCACACAACAGTTTCCCGTGTGTATCAAGAATGGCCCATCACGTAAAGGTTAAAGGACATACAGCTAACTTGACACAATTGTGGAAGTATTGGTGTCAACATGGGCCAGCATCCATGTGGAACATCTTGTAGAGTCCATACGCCAACAAATTGAGGCTATTCCAAAGGGGCAAAGGGGGGTGCAACTCAATATTAGGAAGGTGCTCCTAATGTTTTGTACCCTCAGTGTATACAGTTATAAAGATATGTTGTCAAAACTCAGAAAATGCATAATAGTTGTGATCCCTTATTCAACATTTACAATGTAATTAATACATTTGAACCCTTTACAGTGAATGCTGAAAGCCTAAAAAGTGCAGAATGTTTTAAATACATTTTACAGAAAATCAGTCCATAGCTAAGGAATCCATAACAGCAAAAATATAGAAAACCAAAACCACATAAGTGCTCCATGTAATCTTGTTTTGAAATATCCAAGGATTCATACATTATGGCAACAGTTTATGGTCTAAAAACCCATCCTGTATATGGTCTAACTGTCAAAAAGGCAATGATTGATTTACACCTGTAAATGTGTGATTCCTAAACACTCCCGCCCCAATGATGACAAGACAGATGATGTTGCAGGAGTCTCAGTACAAGCCGACCTCCTTCAGGTTGGCTTTAATGATGACGTCAGTGACAGAGTCAAAGACAAACTGCACGTTCTTAGTGTCAGTAGCACAAGTGAAATGGGTGTAGATCTCCTTTGTATCCTTACGCTTGTTCAAGTCCTCAAACTGACACTGAATGTAGGTTGACGCCTCTTTGAATACGTTTGAACCTAGAGCAGAGGGGAATATGTTTTCAATATAATTTATGCAATTATTCTCACAAGGACATGCAATATATGTGTGACTTAATTAATACATTGCTTTGAGCAAACTAGTCATTTCCTACTATAGACTAAAAACTTGCTAAACTCAAATATCCTGCTTCAGCAAAGTGTGCCATGAAGCTCCTCCCATATTGCACAAGCTAATATTTCATAGAGGTATAACTCATTACTCAAACAAGAATCCACTGTGTGCAAATGCACTGCGTTTACTATAACAATCCCACAGGAAATTGCGCTTTGTGCTGTTTTATAGGATGCTGATTCCTAAAAATCCACCTGTATATCTCTGAACTGTCAAAGACTGTATTAGTAGCCCTTTACACTCGTACACAAATGGAAAATTGAAGAGTTTGGTACTGATAAGTGCCTTAAAATTGGTACGCAGTGGCTGCACAGTAACATGCTAAACATGACGTCAGAGCTCAGACTGTGCTTCACAGTGCTGTATAGGTTTTGACTGACTGCCGTTGTGAACTTGAGCACCGTTGTGATTCATAATGGACCATTTTTGGATTGCATAAACAGTAATTGTGTGATGGTTGGGGATGCAGGGATGTGTTCCAAACAAAAACTACAAGTGTGCTTGCTCTAGTTCCTCAACTGCATAGCTAGGATATCTAAAAAAAAAAACCCCACCTTAGTTGAAGACTCTTCTTTGAGTCATAAAAGTGCTTTGAAAATCAAATGTTACTTGTCACATGCACCGAATACAACAAGTGTAGACCTTACAGTGAAATGCTTACTTAAAAGCCTTTAAACAACAATGTACTTAAGAAAAATGCATGGTAAGTAAAAAAATAGATAAGTAAAAATAAGTATAAAATATTTAATGAGCAGCAGTAAAATAGCAATAGCGAGGCTATATAAAGGGGGAACCAGTACAGAGTCAATGTGCGGGGGCACCAGTTAGTCGGGGTAATTGAGGTAATACAGTTGAAGTCGGAAGTTTACATACACTTAGGTTGGAGTCAATAAAACTCGTTTTTCAACCACTCCACAAAGTTCTTGTTAACAAACTATAGTTTTTGGCAAGTCGGTTAGGACATTACTTTGTGATTGACACGTCATTTTTCCTACAATTGTTTACAGACTGAATTATAAGTGAAATAATCTATGTATCACAATTCCAGTGGGACAGAAGTTCACATACACTAAGTTGACTGTGCCGTTAAACAGCTAGGAAAAATGTCAGAAAATTATGTCATGGCTTTAGAAGATTCTGATAGGCTAATTGACATAATTTGAGGTGTACCTGTGGATGCATTTCAAGGCCTACCTTGAAACTCTGATTGAATTGCGACTCCACTTTGTCTCTATACTGACGCTTAGCTTGTTTGATTGCCTTGCGGAGGGAATAGCTACACTGTTTGTATTCGGTCATGTTTCCGGTCACCTTGCCCTGGTTAAAAGCAGTGGTTCGTGCTTTCAGTTTCGCGCGAATGCTGCCATCAATCCACGGTTTCTGGTTTGGGAATGTTTTTAATCGTTGCTGTGGGTATAACATCGTCAATACACTTTCTAATAAACTCGCTCACCGAATCAGCGTATTCGTCAATGTTGATGTTGGACGCAATGCGGAACATATCCCAATCTACGTGATCGAAGCAGTCTTGAAGCATGGAATCAGATTGGTCGGACCAACGTTGAACAGACCTAAGCGCGGGAGCTTCTTGTTTTAGTCTCTGTCTGTAGGCTGGACGCAACAAAATAGAGTCGTGGTCAGCTTTTCCAAAAGGAGGGCGGGGGAGGGCCTTATATGCGTCGCGGAAGTTAGAATAACAATGATCCAGGGTTTTACCAGCCCTGGTTGCGCAATCGATATGCTGACAGAATTAGGGAGTCTTGTTTTCAGATTAGTCTTGTTAAAATCCCCAGCTACAATGAATGCAGCCTCAGGATGTGGTTTCCAGGTTGCATAGAGTCAAATAAAGTTTGTTCAGGGTCATCAATGTGTCTGCTTGGGGGGGGGATATATACGGCTGTGATTATAATCGAAGAGAATTCCCTTGGTAGATAATGCGGTTGACATTTGATTGTGAGGAATTCTAAGTCAGGTGAACAGAAGGACTTGATTTCCAGTATGTTGTTATGATCACACCACGTCTCGTTAATCATAAAGGTGCTTGTTTCTGTCGGCACGATGCGTGAAGAAACCAGCTGGCTGCACCGACTCCGATAGAGGCTCTCGAGTGAGCCATGTTTCCGTGAAGCAAAGAACGTTGGTCTCGGATGTCTCCCTGGAATGATACCTCAACCTTGTTGTCAAGAGACTAGACATTGGCGAGTAGTATGCTAGGGAGAGGTGCGCGATGTGCCAGTCTCCGGGGCCTGACCAGAAGACCGCTTCGTTTGCCCCTTTTATGACTTCGTTGTTTTGGGTCGCCGGCTGGGATCCAATCCATTGTCCTGTGTGGAAGGCAGAACACTGGATCCGCTTCGGGGAAGTTATATTCCTGGACGTAATGATGGTGAGTTGACGTTGCTCTTATATTCAGTAGTTCCTCCCGACTGTATGTAATGACACCGAAGATTACCTGGGGTACCAATGTAAGAAATAACATGTAAAAAAATAAAATTAAAAAATAAATAAATACTGCATAGTTTCCTAGGAACGCGAAGCGAGGCGCCATCTCTGTCGGCGCCGGAAGTACAAGAGGTATGTGGCAGGGTCTACAGTCAATCACGGATTACAAAAAGAAAACCAGCCCATTCACAGACCAGGATGTCTTGCTCCCAGACAGACTAGAACTTTTTTGCTCGCTTTGAGGACAATACAGTGCCGCTAACACGGACCGCTACCAAAACCTGCGGACTCTCCTTCACTGCAACCGACGTGAGTAAAACATTTAAACGTGTTAACCCTCGCAGGGCTGCAGGCCCAGACGGCATCCCCAGCCGCGTCCTCAGAGCACGCGCAGACCAGCTGACTGGTGTGTTTACGGACATATTCAATCAATCCTTATCCCAGTCTGCTGTTCCCACATGCTTCAAGAGGGCCACCACTGTTCCTGTTCCAAAGAAAGCTAAGGTAACGGAGCTAAATGACTACCGCCCCATAGCACTCACTTCCGTCATCATGAAGTGCTTTGAGAGACTAGTCAAGGACCATATCACCTCCACCCTACCTGACACCCTAGACCCACTAAAATTTGCTTACCGCCCCAATAGGTCCACAGACGACACCATCGCAACCACACTGCACACTGCCCTAACCCATCTGGATAAAAGGAATACCTATGCGAGAATGCTGTTCATCGACTACAGCTCAGCATTTAACACCATAGTACCCTCCAAGCTCGTCATCAAGCTCGAGACCCTGGGTCTCGACCCCGCCCTGTGCAACTGAGTACTGGACTTCCTGACGGGCCGCCACCAGGTGGTGAGGGTAGGTAACAACATCTCCACCCCGCTGATCCTCAACACGGGGGCCCCACAAGGGTGCGTTCTGAGCCCTCTCCTGTACTCCCTGTTCACCCACAACTGCGTAGCCATGCACACCTCCAACTCAAATCATCAAGTTTGTGGACGACACTACAGTGGTAGGCTTGATTACCAACAACGACGAGACGGCCTACAGGGAGGAAGTGAGGGCCCTCGGAGTGTGGTGTCAGGACAATAACCTCACACACAACGTCAACAAAACAAAGGAGATGATAGTGGACTTCAGAAAACAGCAGAGGGAGCACCCCTTATCCACAGACGGTACAGTAGTGGAGAGGTTAGTAAGTTAAGTTCCTCAGCGTACACATGGACAAACTGAATTGGTCCACCCACACAGACAGCGTGGTGAAGAAGGCGCAGCAGCGCCTCTTCAACCTCAGGAGGCTGAAGAAATTTGGCTTGTCCAAAAATCACTCACAAACTTCTACAGATGCACAATCAAGAGCATCACCGCCTGGTATGGCAACTGCTCCGCCCACAACCGTAAGGCTCTCCAGAGGGTAGTGAGGTCTGCACAACGCATCACTGGGGGCAAACTACTGGACCTCCAGGACACCTACACCACCCGATGTCACAGGAAGGCCATAAAGATCATCAAGGACAACAACCACCCGAGCCACTGCCTGTTCACCCCGCTATCTTCCAGAAGGCGAGTACAGTACAGGTGCATCAAAGCAGGGACCGGGAGACTGAAAAACAGCTTCTATCGCAAGGCCATCAGAATTAATGGAAATTGATGTAGAAATGTATCACTAGCCACTTTAAACAATGCCACTTAATATAATATAAATGTTAACATATCCTATATTATCATCTCATATGTATATACTGTACTCGATACCATCTACTGCATCTTGCCTATGCCGTTCTGTACCATCACTCATAAATATATATTTAAGAACATATTCGTTATCCCCTTATACACACAAGTGTAAGGTAGTAGTTGTGGAATTGTTAGGTTAGATTACTCGTTGGTTATTACTGCATTGTCGGAACTAGAAGCACAAGCATCTTGCTACACTCGCATTAACATCTGCTAACCATGTGTATGTGACAAATAAAGTTGATTTGAAATCAAAAGAAAATCAGCCAAGATCTCAGAAAACAAAATTGTAGGCCTCCACAAGTCTGGTTCAACCTTGGGAGCAATTTCCAAACACCTAAAAAGGTACCAAGTTCCTCTGTACAAACAATAGTATGCAAGTATAAACACCATGGGATCAAGCAGCCTCCATACTGCTCAGGAAGGAAACGCATTCTGTTTCCTAGAGATGAACATACTTTGGTGCAAAAAGGGCAAGTCAAGCCCAGAACAGTAACAAAGGACCTGGTAAAGATGCTGAAGGAAACAGGTACAAAAGTATCTATATCCACAGTAAAACGAGTCCTATATCGCAATAACATGAAAGGCCGCTCAGCAAGGAAGAAGCCACTGCTCCAAAACCGCCATAAAAAAGCCAGACTACGGTTTGCAACTGCACATGGGAACAAATATTGTACTTTTTGGAGAAATGTCCTCTGGTCTGTTGAAACAAAAATAGAACTGTTTGGCTATAATGACCATCGTTATGTTTGGGGGAAAAAGGGGAGGCTTACAAGCCGAAGAACACCATTCCAACCAACCGTGAAGCACTGGGGTGGCAGCATCATGTTCTGGGGGTGCTTTGCTGCAGGAGGGACTGGTGCACTTCACAAAATAGATGGCATCATAAAGAGGTAAAATTATGTGGTTATATTGAAGCAACAGTTAGGAAGTTACAGCCTGGTCGCAAATGGGTCTTCCAAATGGACAATGACCCCAAGCATACTTCCAAAGTTGTGACAAAATGGCTTAAGGACGACAAAGTCAAGGTATAGGAGTGGCCATCAAAGTCCTGAACTCAATCCTATAGAAAATGTGTGGGCAGAACTGAAAAAGCATGGGCGAGCAAGAAGGCCTACAAACCTGACTCCATTATACCAGCTCGGTCAGGAGGAATGGGACAAAAGTCACCCGATTATTGTGGGATGCTTGTGGAAGGCTACCCAAAACGTTTGACCCAAGGCAATGCTGCCAAATACTAATTGAGTGTATGTAAACTTCTGACCCACTGGGAATGTGATGAGCGAAATAAAACTCTGAAATAAATGCATCTCTATTCTGATATTTTACATTTTTAAAATAAAAGTGGTGATCCTAACTGACTTAAGACAGTTAAATGTATTTGACTAAGGTGTATGTAAACTTCTGACTAACTCTACCGACATATACATACAGTTGATGTGAATATGCATAGATAATAAACAGGGAGTTGCAGCAGTGTAAAAGAGGGGGGGCAATGCAAATAGTCTGGGTAGCCATTTGATTAGCTGTTCAGGAGTCTTATGGCTTGGGGGTAGAAGCTGTTAAGAAGCATTTTGGAAATAGACTTGGCGCTCCGGTACCGCTTGCCGTGCGGTAGCAGAGAGAACGGTCCATGACTAGGGTGGCTGGAGTCTGACAATTTTTACAGCCTCCCTCTGACACCGCCTGGTACAGAGGTCCTGGATGGCAGGAAGCTTGGCCCCAGTGACGTACTGGGCCGTATGCACTCCCCTCTGTAGTACATTGCAGTCAGAGCCCGAGCAGTTGCCATACCAGGCAGTGATGCTACCAGTTAGGATGCTCTCGATGGAGCAGCTGTAGAACCTTCTGATGATTTGAGGAGGGGGAAAAGGCTTTGTCGTGCCCTCTTCACAACTGTCTTGGTGTGCTTGGACCAAGATAGCTTGTTGATGTGGACACCAATGAACTTGAAGTGCTCAACCTGCTCCACTATAGCCCCGTTAATGAGAATCGGGGCATGCTCGGGTCCTCCTTTTCCTGTAGTCCACAATTATCTCCTTTGTCTTGATCACCTTGAGAGAGAGGTTGTTGTCCTGGCACCACACGACCAGGTCTCTGACCTCTCTATAAGCTGTCTCGTCGTTGTCAGTGATCAGGCAGCACTGCTGTGTCATCGGCAAACTTAATGCTGGTGTTGGGAGTTGTGCCTGGCCATGCAGTCATAAGTAAACATGGAGTACAGGAGGGAACTGAGCACGCACCCCTGAGGGGCCCCCATGTTGAGGATCAGCGTGGCGGATGTGTTGTTACCTACCCTTACCACCTCGGCGCGGCCCGTCAGTTAGTCCAGAATCAAGTTGCAGAGGGAGGTGTTTCGTCCCAGGGTGTTAAGCTTTGTGATGAGCTTTGAGGGCACTATGGTGTTGAACGCTGAGCTGTAGTCAAAGAACAGCATTCTCACATAGGTGTTCCTTTCGTCCAGGTGGGAAAGGGCAGTGTAGAGTGCAACAGAGATTGCGTCACCTGTAGATCTGTTGGGGCGGTATGCAAATTGGAGTGGGTCTAGGGTTTCTGGGATAATGGTATTGATGTGAGCTATGACCAGCCTTTCAAAGCACTCATGGCTACAGACATGAGTGCTACGGGTAGATAGTCATTTAGGCAGGTTACCTTAGTGATCTTGGGCACAAGGACTATGGTGGTCTGCTTGAAACATGTTGGAATTACAGACTCAGACAGGGAGAGGTTGAAAATGTCAGTGAAGACACTTGCCAGTTGGTCAGCGCATGCTCAGAGTACACGTCCTGGTAATCCATCTGGCCTTGTGAATGTTGACGTGTTTGAAGGTCTTACTCACGTCGTCCAGAACAGCTGATGCGCTCATGCATGATTCAGTGTTACTTGCCACAAAGCAAGCATAGAAGTAATTTAGCTTGTCTGGTAGGCTCGTGTCACTGGGAAGCTCGCGGCTGTGCTTCCCTTTGTAGTCTAATAGTTTGCAAGCCCTGACACACCCGACGAGAGTCGGAGCCGGTGTCGTTTGATTTGATCTTAGTCCTGTATTTACGCTTTGCCTGCTTGATGGTTCGTCGAAGGGCATAGCGGGATTTCTTATAATGTTCCTGGTTCGAGTCCTGCTCCTGGAAAGCGGCAGATCTACCCTTTAGCTCAGTGCGGATGTTGCCTGTTATCCATGGATTCTGGTTGGGGTATGTACGTACCGTCACTGTGGGGACAATGTCATCGATGCCCTTATTGACAAAGCCAGTGAATGATGTGGTGTACTCCTCAATGCCATCAGAAAAATCCAGGAACATATTCCAGTCTGTGCTAGTAAAATAGTCCTGTAGCTTAGTATATGCTTCATCTGACCACTTTTTTTATTGACCGAGTCACTAGTGCTTCAGCTTTTGCTTGTAAGCAAGAACCTGGAGGATAGAATTATGGTCAGATTTGCCAAATGGAGGGTGAGGGAGAGCTTTGTAAGCATCCCTGTGTGTTCAGTAAAGGTGGTCTAGAGTTTTCTTCCCCTCTCGTTGCACATTTAACATGCTGGTAGAAATGAGGTAAAACTGATATAAGTTACCCCGCGTTAAAGTCCCTGGCCACTAGGAGCGCCGCCTCTGGATGAGCATTTCCTGTTAGCTCATGGCCGTATACAGCTCATTGAGTGCAATCTTAGTGCCAGCATCGGTTTGTGGTGGTAAATAGACAGCTACGAAGAATATAGATGAAAACTCTAGGTAGATAGTGTGGTCTACAGCTTATCATGAGATACTCTACCTCAGGTGAGCAAACCCGAGACTTCCTTAGATATCATGCACCAGCTGTTGTATACAATATACATAGACCGTCACCACCTGCCTTAGAGGTTGCGGTTCTATCCTGCCGATGCAGTGTATACCCCGCCAGCTGTATGCTATTCATGTCGTCTTTCAGCCACAACTCGAATGACTTAGGAACTGTGCACACTCTGGAGAGTTGTGTGGCCACTTGGAGACACCAGTTAGTCCTCTCACTCAAACAATTGTATTTTTGTTTTGTGTTGTATCTACCCCACATTTTCCAGGAATATTCTTATCATGTTACTGAATGTACCCAGAGTATTTTCAGATTTCTTATCCACAAATGCGGCGAAAATTACAGAAAATGTATAACGCACATCAAATCAACAGCGGCTTGTTAGAATTCAGTCAGGTGAAATGTTGTGTCCCTACCTTTAGTCTAATAATTTTTCCATAATCTACAAACTTTTTCCTTTCAATTGTTTAAATGGTTGTGCATAGGCTTTTCATATTTCTTCTGTAAGAAACATTTAAATGTATCCCTATCCATACAGGCCAATTCCAATGAGTGTAAAGGGTTAAAGATGTACCAGAGTACTCTGGGTAGCAGATAGTGAGGGGGCTCTTTTGGATCTTGTCCTCAAACAGATCCTTCTTGTTGAGAAAGAGGATGACTGAGGTGCCCGTGAACCACTTGTTGTTGCAGATGGAGTCAAACAGCTTCATGCTCTCGTGCATACGGTTCTGTGGAGAGATGAGCAGTGTTAGGGTCAGCATGTGGGCAATCTCTTTTGATAAAGAGTATCATGCCATCACCAAAGGACTATAGATCTAGAGTTTATGCCCTGTCCCACTCACCATCTCCTCATCCTCAGCCAACACCAGGTCATAGTCACTGAGCGCAACACAGAAGATGATGGCTGTGACTCCCTCAAAGCAGTGGATCCACTTCTTCCTCTCGGACCTCTGACCCCCCACATCAAACATCCTGCAGCCACGGAGATTCAGACAGAGAGAAATAACATGAGGAATTTAGAGAAGAGAGGGGACATTAAAAAAAGGGAATGAGCTGGAGAGAAAAAGACAACACTTCTACAGTAAATTGTGGTCACTATGGTGTTGTACAGACAGCTTTGCGATTTTCTACATTAGTGAATCACTAACTGTAGGGACGAAGGTCCTCGGGTATTATTAGTGTAAGTCGGCGCACGGAGTGCTGTGTTAACAGCTTACTTGAAGTAGAGGTCCTTGAATGTGAAATGTGTCTCCACAATGCCGGTGGTCTTGACTCTGGTGCGCAGGACATCCTGCTGCGTGGGCACGTAGTTCTGCTGGGATATCCTGTCCAGGTCATTCAGGTAACTGAGGAGGAAGAGAAGGAAACTGACTTAACATAAATTACTTACATACACTACTACTTACAAAATTGTTGGAGAATGCCATTTCAAATCGATGAGCTAACACATGTAATAGAAGTTCTGGTTTTGGATCAACCATGGATGTGAACAACAATGCAAGTGAACAAATTAAGCCAATATGGGAGGAATACAAAGTAAACAAAGAAAATTATTCCCAAAACAAACTCAGAGTAATCATATGGGCGATTCTCACAAAACTGACACTTGACCCAAAAGAAATTGACCAAATATTTTACAGCATAATTCCTCTTGGATCACTAAGATTAGGATCTGTATTTATCTATTTTATAATCATTGTTATGTTTATTGCACATATATTATGCATTTTATCACAATTTCCACAACTACCCTAGCAAGAATTATCATTAAGTTCAAAAAGGTAAAACAAATCCCTTTCTAATAAGTTAACATCGCTAACTTAATGAAAAGGCCCAAGTTAAACATGGCACTTAACATGTACTTAGTAATTTCTCATAACACAACCTTTTCTGAATATTGTTTTTTGGTAATAATTACTTGTGTTATTTTTATGTACAAATATTTGGATAAAATAACAAAAAGGGCACACTATCAGATTAAGCAAAAATTACAAAAAGCAAAAATTTTAATTTTCCAAATATTTCCAAAATATTGGTGCATTAAAGAAAAGCAGGTTTGGGAGAATGCATGTTTGGGTAATGAGTGTTTCCTAGTTTACCATTCAAAAACTGTACTGAGCTCTATTAGAGATTCAGTATCCCAAAACATCAAATTTTCATTTGTCAATCCCAAATTACTTGCATAAATCTAAAATCACGGATCTTAATGAAACTGACTAAATACCATTATTTTAGCATAAGTACTATAATTACGTGCATGTATTATCACAAGTCATTTCAGCATAAAAATGTGCCTTTAAAAAAAAGTAATTTAGGAATTTACAGGTAATATTGGTGTATTAGGACATGGATGTGTGGTTCTAAGGTATTTTAGATGCATTTCTAAATTGAAGGGGATTCTACAGGCAAATGGCACATATGCCTAAAACTTCTAAATACAGTTTCTTCAGAAAGTATTCACACCCCTTGTCTTTTTCCACATGTTGTTGTGTTACAAAGTGGGATGAAAATGAATTTAATTGCATTTTTAACGATTTACACCAAATACTCTCATGTCAAAGTGGAAGAAAAAAATCTAACATTTGTCAAATAAAACACGAACACAGTGCATTTGATAAGTATTCAGACCCCTTAACTATTTCCACTTTGTTACATTACAGCCTTATTCTAAAAAAATAAAAATAATAAATAAAAATCATTAATTTACACACAATACCACATAATGACAAAGAAAAACAGGTTTTTAGAAAAATGTTGAAATGTATTAAATAACTGAAATATGACATTTCATTAACTATTCAGACCCTTTACTCAACAATTACAGCCTTGAGCATCATGCTACAAGCTTGGCACACCTGTATTTGGGGAGTTTCTCCAGTTATTCTCTGCAGATCCTCTGAAGCTCTGTCAGGTTGGATGGGGAGCATTGCTGCACAGCTATTTTCAAGTCTCTCCAGAGATGTTCGATTGGGTTAATTTCCTGGATCTGACTGGGCCACTCAAGTACATTCAGAGATGTCCCGAAGCCTCTCCTGCGTTGTCTTGGCTGTATGCTTAGGGTTGTTGTCCTGTTGGAAGGTAAACCCTTCACCCCAGTCTGAGGTCCTAAGCACTGGAGCAGGTTTTCGTCAAGGATCTCTGTACTTTGCTCCATTCATCTTTCCCCTCGATCCTGACAAGAATCCCAGTCCCTGCTGCTAAAAAAAAAATCTCCAAAGCATGATGCTGCCACCACCATGCTTCACCGTAGGGATGGTGCCAGGTTTCCTCCAGGCGTGACACTTGGCATTCAGGCCAAAGAGTTCAATCTTGGTTTCATCAGACCAGAGAATCTTGTTTCTCATGGTCAGAGACCTTTAGGTGCCTGCAGAAATGTTTTGGTACGCTTCCCCAGATCCGTTGACACAATCCTGTCTCGTAGCTCTACGGACACTTCCTTCGACCTCATGGCTTGGTTTTTGTTCCGACATGCACGGTCAACTGTGGGACCTTATAATAGACAGGTGTGTGCCTTTCCAAATCATGTCCAATCAATATAACAGGATGCATCTGAGCGCAATGTCGAATCTCACAGCAAAGGGTCTGAATACTTAAGTAAATAAGGTATTTCTGTTCATTTTTAATAGAGATTTCTAGAAACCTGTTTTTGCTTTGTCATTATGGGGTATTGTATGTGGATGGATATTTATTTTTTTATCACAAATTTTAGAATAAGGCTGTAACGTAACTAAATGTGGAAAAAGTCAAGGGGTCTGAACAATTTTGAAAGGAACTATCTTGATTAGAAAGTATTCAATCCCCTGAGTCAATACTTATTAGAATCACCGTTGGCAGTGATTACAGCTGTGATTCTTTCTGGGTAAGTCTCGAAGAGCTTTCCACACCTGGATTGGGCAACATTTGCCCATTATTCTTTTCAAAATTATTCAAGCTCTGTCAAATTGGTTGTTTTCATCATTGCGAGACAAGCATTTTTCAGGTCATGCCCATGGATTTCAAGAAGATTTAAGTCAAAATTGTAACTCTGCCACTGAGTAACATTCACTGTCTTCTTGGTAAGCAACTTCAGTGTATATATGGCCTTGTGTTTTATTGTCCTGCTGAAAGGTGAATTCATCTCCCAGTTGCTGGTGGAAATGTTTTCCTCTAGGATTTTGTCTGTGCTTAGCTCCATTCAGTTATTATTCAAGAAGAAAAGTGAATTGCTTTGCCACATTTGCAGTATTACTTTAGTGCCTTGCTTGCAAACAGGATGCATGTTTTGGAATTTAGTTTTTATTATGTACAGTCTTAAATTTTCTTCACTGACAATTAGGTTCGTATTGTGGAGTAACTACAATGTTGATCTATTCTCAATTCTCCAATCACTGCCATTAAACTCTAACTGTTTTAAAGTCACAATTGGTCTCACGGTGAAATCCCGGGGTGGTTTCCTTCCTCTCCGGATGCCTGTATTTTTGTAGTGACTGGATGTATTGATACACCATCCAAAATGTAATTAATAACTTCACCATGCTCAAAGGGATATTCAATGTCTGCTTTTTTATTTTTACCCATCTACCAATAGGTGCCCTTCTTTGCAAGGCATTGGAAAACCTCCCCAGTCTTTTTTGGTTGAATCTGTACTTGAAATTCACTCCTCAACTGAGGGACCTTAGAGATAATTGTATATGTTGGGTACAGAGATGAGGTAGTCATGTTGAACACTATTGCGCACAGATTCCAATCAACTTGTGACTTGTTATGCAAATTTTTACCCCTAAACTTACTTAGGCTTGTCATAAAAGGTACAGGTACACGTCAAAATGGGGGATGTCCTCCTTTAAAGTACATTCATTTTTTATTTATCTAACTCGGCTGGTCAGTTAAGAACAAATTCTTATTTACAATGACGACCTACCCCGGACGACGCTGGGCCAATTGTGCGCTTCCCTATGGGATTCTCAATCACAGCGAGGATGTGATACAGCCTGGACAGCGGGTTGCGCTTTGCCGAATCAAACTCCAGATTGTGGTCTTAAGTTAATAAAAAAAATGGTGTTTATACACTCATATTTCTTGACAACCATTATTTAAATCAAATAACAAATGTTTAACAAAAATGCTATACAATAGATGTAAGGAGTGGTCCTAGTAAATAAAGTTACCAGCACAGCAAACACATTGACTATATGTTAGAATTAGCTTATTATAATCATTACTGAAACGGACCTAAAAAAATATGCGGTAATGAGAAGTGTGTGTTTCAGTAATTAGAGGCCAGTAGCTCAATCTGGAAGTAATAGAGAAGGCCACTATAAATGAGCACACATAAAAAAGACCACATTGCTGAAGCCCAATTCATGGCTCCATGTTGGTATGGTAAGTTTTCCCAATTTGAGCTTTTGTCATTTCGGTATGTCAAGAGTCATAAAGGGGGTGTTTGAGAATAAGATTCTCATTCTGAAGGCATATAAGTGAAGAAATTAAATGAACTTCTGCTCATCTAAGGACTGCACCTCTAAATGATGCGTGAATAAAACGATAAACATGAGTTTTTACAGCAACTTGAAAAACGTTAAGACACTTAACGTAATAAATATTATAGTTGAATGTAAACTCAATTAGTATAAATGTTTTGATTTATGGACAACATTGTGCGTTTTATAGAAATAAATTACATTTTACTTAGAAAAACCTATTCAAATGACCTGAGAGGCATTTCGATAATGAGAATTTGGGGTGAAAATTTACAAAATTCAGGTGCCAGTGAGTTCAGGACAGACCAAGCTGTAGGCTATTTGTGCAAGGGATAAGAAGTAATCTTGTAGTTATTATATTTCCACTGGATCAGATCATTAAAACCTTTCCCTTTCATGCCGAGTGTTTATCGAAAGGGAGAGAGAGCGCTGGAAATATTTTAAATACATTGAGGAAATAGTCATTCACAACAGATAAATAAAAAATTAAATAAAAAGTCTGCTAAATGACCAAAATAATTTGATTTTAATTTGATCAAAACTCGTAAATAGAATGAAATAAACAAACTCACACGCGTAAGCTCTGCAATCGTGTCCACTCTGACAATGAACGGTAAACAACTAATAATATTGAATGCATTAAACAGAAATGACCATAACCAAACAAACATTGTAGATTAGAAATGATCAGAATTAACGGTAGATGTAGGCTACTACTGGTGATATGTAAATGGGGAATTGATAGACAGTAACAATCAAAGGGCAAACAATTCACACAATGAAGTTACAAAACAA
The DNA here is from genome assembly GCF_036934945.1 of Oncorhynchus masou masou. Classification (NCBI taxonomy): domain Eukaryota; kingdom Metazoa; phylum Chordata; class Actinopteri; order Salmoniformes; family Salmonidae; genus Oncorhynchus; species Oncorhynchus masou. The sequence continues at coordinate 60,140,374 of NC_088216.1, forward strand.
CGAATGCACACGAAATGTCGGGACAGAGAGCATTATGGAGAGAGACGTGCCTTGTGCATCTTAGCCACACTCCCTTCTTGGACCATGGCATTCCAGCAGCCTCCTCAATGGATTAGTCCACTGAGACAGGCACAATTCAGACAGGTGTCTCCTGTGCAATAAAATATGTTTTTAAATAATATATCTATATATTACACACAGTACCAGTCAAAAGCTTAGACACACCTACTCATTCAATGGTTATTCTTTATTTTGTACACATTTTCTACATTATAGAATAGTGAAGATATCAACGCTATAAAATAACACATTTGTGACAAGGTAGGGGTGGTAATAGTCCAATTTTGGTTCCAAAAAAGCTGGTTAAGAGAATGCCAAGAGTGTGCATAGCTGTCATCAAGGCCAAGGGTGGCTACTTAGAAGAATCTCAAAAATAAAATGCATTTTAATTTGTGTAACACTTTTTTTTGCTTAATACATGATTCCATGTGTTCGTTCAAGGTTTTGATGTCTTCACTATTACTCTACAATGTTGAAAATAGTAAAAAGAAAAGAAAAACCCTTGAATGAGTAGGTGTCCAAACTTTGACTGGTACTGTATATAAAAGCAAAAAATATGCATGTGCTGCCATCATTCTATTTCTATGTGTGCTGATGCTGACATGCACAAAATTCTACAGGTGTAGTAGACCTTACAGTGAAATGCTTACTTACAGGCCCTAACCAATCATGACATTTAAGTAAAAAAAAATTTTTTTTTTAAGTATTTAGGTGAACAACAGATACAGTGCCTTGCGAAAGTATTCGGCCCCCTTGAACTTTGCGACCTTTTGCCACATTTCAGGCTTCAAACAAAGATATAAAACTGTATTTTTTTGTGAAGAATCAACAACAAGTGGGACACAATCATGAAGTGGAACGACATTTATTGGATATTTCAAACTTTTTTAACAAATCAAAAACTGAAAAATTGGGCGAGCAAAATTATTCAGCCCCTTTACTTTCAGTGCAGCAAACTCTCTCCAGAAGTTCAGTGAGGATCTCTGAATGATCCAATGTTGACCTAAATGACAAATGATGATAAATACAATCCACCTGTGTTAATCAAGTCTCCGTATAAATGCACCTGCACTGTGATAGTCTCAGAGGTCCGTTTAAAGCGCATCATGAAGAACAAGGAACACACCAGGCAGGTCCGAGATACTGTTGTGAAGAAGTTTAAAGCCGGATTTGGATACAAAAAGATTTCCCAAGCTTTCAACATCCCAAGGAGCACTGTGCAAGCAATAATATTGAAATGGAAGGAGTATCAGACCACTGCAAATCTACCAAGACCTGGCCGTCCCTCTAAACTTCCAGCTCATACAAGGAGAAAACTGATCAGAGATGCAGCCAAGAGGCCCATGATCACTCTGGATGAACTGCAGATATCTACAGCTGAGGTGGGAGACTCTGTCCATAGGACAACAATCAGTCGTATATTGCACAAATCTGGCCTTTATGGAAGAGTGGCAAGAAGAAAGCCATTTCTTAAAGATATCCATAAAAAGTGTTGTTTAAAGTTTGCCACAAGCCACCTGGGAGACACACCAAACATGTGGAAGAAGGTGCTCTGGTCAGATGAAACCAAAATTGAACTTTTTGGCAACAATGCAAAACGTTATGTTTGGCGTAAAAGCAACACAGCTCATCACCCTGAACACAACATACCCACTGTCAAACATGGTGGTGGCAGCATCATGGTTTGGGCCTGCTTTTCTTCAGCAGGGACAGGGAAGATGGTTAAAATTGATGGGAAGATGGATGGAGCCAAATACAGGACCATTCTGGAAGAATACCTGATGGAGTCTGCAAAAGACTGGGACGGAGATTTGTCTTCCAACAAGACAATGATCCAAAACATAAAGCAAAATCTACAATGGAATGGTTCAAAAATAAACATATCCAGGTGTTAGAATGGCCAAGTCAAAGTCCAGACCTGAATCCAATCGAGAATCTGTGGAAAGAACTGAAAACTGCTGTTCAAATGCTCTCCATCCAACCTCACTGAGCTCGAGCTGTTTTGCAAGGAATGGGAAAAAATTTCAGTCTCTCGATGTGCAAAACTGATAGAGACATACCCTAAGCGACTGTCAGCTGTAATCGCAGCAAAAGGTGGCGCTACAAAGTAATAACTTAAGGGGGCTGAATAATTTTGCACGCCCAATTTTTCAGTTGATTTGTTAAAAAAAGTTTGAAATATCCAATAAATGTCGTTCCACTTCATGATTGTGTCCCACTTGTTGTTGATTCTTCACAAAAAAATACAGTTTTATATCTTTATGTTTGAATCCTGAAATGTGGCAAAATGTTGCAAAGTTCAAGGGGGCCGAATACTTTCGCAAGGCACTGTAAGTAAAGAAATAAAAACAGTAAAAAGAGTGAAAAATAACAGTAGCAAGGCTATAATAGCAGCGAGGCTATATACAGGCACCAGTTAGTCGGGCTAATTGAGCAGAGAGTAGCAGTAGCGTAAAAGAGGGGTTGGTGGGTGGTGGGGCACAATGCAGATAGTCTGGGTAGTCAATGTGAGGGGTCACCTGTTAGTCGGGCTAATTGAGGTAGTACGTACATGAATGTATGGTTAAAGTGACTATGCATATATGATAAACATAGGGTAGCAGCAGCGTAGAGAGGGTTTGGGGGGGTGGTGGGATGGGGGGCGACAATGCAAATAGTCTGGGTAGCCATCTTATTAGCTGTTCAGGAGTCTTATACCTTGGGGGTAAAAGCTGTTGAGAAGCCTTTTGGTCCTAGACTTGGCGCTGCGGTATGGCTTGCTATGCGGTAGTAGAAAGAACAGTCTGACTGGGGACAATTTTTAGGGCCTTCCTCTGACACCATCTGGTGTAGAGGTCCTGGATGGCAGGCAGATTAGCCAAAGTGATGTACCTGCCGTACGCACTACCCTCTGGTCGGAGGGCAAGCAGTTGCTGCCATACCAGGCAGTGATGCAACCCATCAGGATGCTCTCGATGTTGCAGCTGTAGAACTTTTGAGGATCTGAGGACCCATGCCAAATCTTTTTAGTTTCCTCAGGGGGAATAGCCTTTGTCTTCACAACTGTCTTGATGTGTTTGGATCAAGAGAACTTGTTGGTGATGTGGACACCAAGGAACTTAAATCAAGGATGTGTTGTTAACTACCCTTACCACCTGGATGCGGTCTGTCAGGAAGTCCAGGATCCAGTTGGTGTTTAGTCCCAGGATCTTTAGCTTAGTGATGAGCTTTGAGGGCACTATGGTGTTGAACACGGAGCTGTAGTCAATGAATAGTATTCTCACGTAGGTGTTCCTTTTGTCCAGGTGGGAAAGGGCAGTGTGGAGTGCAATAGAGATTGCATCATCTGTGGATCTGTTTGGGAAGTATGCAAATTGGAGTGAGTGGGTCTAGGGTTTCTGGGATAATGGTGTTAATGTGAGCCATTACCAGCCTTTCAAAGTACTCCATGGCTACGGACATGAGTGCTACGGGTTGCCTTAGTGTTCTACAATTTAGGCAGGTTACCTTAGTGTTCTACATCTTGCTTGTTTCAGCAAGGAGCAACAAAGTTTAGTCATGTTGTTAGAGTCCACGTTACCGTAGAAACGGACTCAACCACAGGAATGCCCGGCCACCCTCTTTTCAGTCAGCAGTTCATTAAAAAAAATGTAAAAATCTAAATTATACTTAGCACTAGATCTGCTAAAGCAGTCATTTTGACTGCTTATTAATTAAATTACTCAGTCAAGCCTCCGTCCTTCACTTTTCCTAAATAACACACTGCCGTTGTTCGAATCATAATATCACATACAGAACTGGAGCTATAACAAGTTTTCGGAGGGCATGTCATTTGTTTTATGGACTCCCCCCACCCCCCCATTGACCCTCCTCCTCCCAACATTGGAAGAACAAGCTACGGGCCAATTATCAGCACAAAATGTCATCACAGAGAGCAGGCCATACAGCTCAAGCAAAAACATCAGCAGATCATGTAACATGATCGCTTCAGAGAGATCATGCGTTACCTCCGTTTTGATGACACAGAAACGAGAAATCTGAAAACAGACAAATTTGCCATGGTATCTGACGTTTGTACAGAACAGCATTGCAAACCAGGAGAGAAGATCCCTGTTGATTAACAATTGTTCACAACAAAGGCTTGTTGCTTTGCGCAATACATTGCGAGTAAACCCGACAAGTTTGGAATTAAGTTTTGGTTTGACGTGGACACCAAGTACATGCCGAACGGCTTTCTTAGAATAAGGCCGTAACGTAACAAAATGTGGAAAAAGGGGGTACTTTCGGAATGCACTGTATATTAAATGTATTTATTACACTGTAATGACTGCTCGTTAGCCTCGATTCTAACACCAGCGATTCAAGTGTTATACAGTTCTGGCGTTTATTTTTTCATGACGGTCTTCATCCATAATACGGTCATTGTGCCAGCCATACTCTTCACACACCCACACATTATAAAATGTACAATACACTATTACAATGTAAATTTGAAGTAATGGAGCAATGTACATACTGTATGTATAATGCAATGTCTAGTTTGATGTACTATTTTATTTATGATGTAGGCCATTGTTTAATTCCTGTTTGCACCCCAGGAAGATTAGCTGCTGCCTTGTCAGCAGCTAATGGGGAATCTAATAAATACTCAATCTGTAGCCTGTTGATAGTACAGTACATTTTTTTGAAAAGCAAGCTCCCAACAGAGGCAGTGGAAAACAGAAAAACATTTCAATGTATACGAAATTAGTTCAGGCCGCAGCCTCCTGATTAACATGTCACATAAGACCTTAGGTACAAGTTCGTTACACTTCTCCCTATTTCCAATGATTTTCTGGAACTCAAATATTATTTTCAGATCAGGCTTTCCCTAACCTTGGATGAATTACAGTCATTTGGATTAAAGTCTCGCTTCTCATGTTTGAGGATAACCAATATTCCTCCAATCAGTCATAATGGTTCTCTAGTCATTATAATATTTGATTCAAGTTGTGTTAGAGCAGAGATTTGTAATGCTCTTACTATGAGGCGGAGTCGTTAAGCTGGTATTCTCTAGACCTGCCAAAGCAGATCTGGACCCCTCCGTCCTGCCATAACCTCTTGATGACCCCAGCCAGTTCAGGGGTCATGACCCCTTCCTCTGCAGAGCTGGCCAAGGCAAAAAGCTGGCGGGCATCATCCTGGAGACACAGCAAAACAAATAAAACCACAGTTACCAAGAGGAAACAACAACACTCGTCTATTGTGGAAACAGTATGACAACAGAAAAACGTCAATCTCAAATAGGGTTGGGCAGAATCCAGTTTTCCATACTGTGCCTGCGCTGTCCTGGGATATATAGTATTACTGGTAGTGCGCACAGGGGGCGCTATCCCCCCCCACAAAAATCATAATTTACCAGAATGCTAACAAGTACTAAGGAATCCCCATAGTGGATGCTTGGTAAATACTAACAAGCTTATGGAAACATTTACTACCAAGAAAACCCAGTATCTCAAAGCCTCTCAAAACGTAGTTTTCAGCACACACAAAATAAATATTAAACAGCAGGGAACTTAATCCAGGAGGGGATTGTCTCTGCTGCAGCTACCAAGAAGCTTGAGCTTGCAAGCTAACATTAGCCACTTAGCTACTTAGACAATTTATTTGGCACAATTTGATAGTTAACTTAATAGTTATACGATATATAGCTGGGAAACAACAGTAGTGAATTTCATACAATTGCAACTTGATCACCTCACTTAAGTTGCGCTACCAGTGACAGTACCTTTGCGAAGCGCCCATTTTGCTAGTTGTGTTTCTTTGTAAACAAACACATGTGACTGGCTCAAACATATGTTTTGTGAAACTAGTACCAGTAAGCTTAATAATGAAAAACAGGCAAAATTATTAACACGGTCTGCTTTATTCATTACCTAGTGCACAAGTTGACAGAAGGTATTTATTTAACAAAGTACTAATATTCAAATGTATATATAAAAAAAAATTCTGATGGCATTTCAAAATACACCGGGATACTGTATACTGCCCAACCCTACTCCCAAATCAACATGTTCGGTGCAGTCAGTTTTCAAGTGATTTACTTCACATGCTGACCATACATGTTGTTCCTAGACTGTTGTCCTCTGCTACCGCATGGTAAGCGGTACCAATGCCCCAAGTTTAGAACAAACAGGATCCTGAAAATCTTCTACCCCAAAGCCATAAGACCGCTAAATAGTTAACCAAATAGCTACCCGGACAATCGGCATTGAGCCTTTTTTGCACTAACTTTGACTCATCACATACACTGCTGCTACTGTTTACCATCTGTCATTATATGCCTAGTATACATACATACATACATACATACATACATACATACATACTTTGATTACCTCGTACCGCTGCATAACGACTCTGGTACTGGTTCTCATTGTATATAGCCATTACTCCCTGTGTATGTATTATTACGTGTTTTACTTTTCTATTGTTTCTCTCTGCATTTTTGGGAAGGGCCCGTAAGTAAGCATTTCAGTGTTAGTCCACGCCTGTTTGTTTTTTATGAAGCATGTGATGAATACAATTTGGAACAAAATGTCACTGCAGCCAGTAGATCATTCTGTACACTGTTCTTGTGAAATATGTACTTCCTTGTAGTCATAACAACATAAATAGAAACACTTACTATGGCATTTTACAAGGAAACAATAGTAAATGAATCTAACATATTCTACTAAACTAATTAAGAGCACTTCAATGTAAAAGAATCTTCAAGCTGACTCACTGATCGTGCTGTGTCCCCAAAGTCTATGCTCAGCCTGCCCATAGCTCTGATGATGGCGATGATGGACTGGATGGTGTTGCTGTAAACCACCACTCTGTACTGGCTGCACTCCTCCTGTGTGTACCCGTCCTCATGGATAATTCTGGGGGCAGGAAGAGAAGGTTAACATGCGCATCTTACTGGTGCTTGCGGTCAACATCTAATCTAGGCCTCGTGACATAGATAACATATCGCAAAGGCTCATAGCTGATAGAGCACTTCACATGGGTTCCTAAATCGGTCAAAGGGTGTAAACAGAATGCTAGTTTCTTATTTTCTTTTGGGTGTGCACAAAACAGTTGAAACATGTACTCACTTCATCTGCTTTACAATTGTGCTTTTCCCAGACTCTCCAGCACCTTGAAATGGAATGTTTAGAGGCAAAGAAAGGAGACATAAGATCAGGAGAAGTTTCAAATCCTTAGCTCTACTAAATGTGTAGAGATACAACAACAAACATGCACAGTCAGAGCTCAGAACCAGCTGATTCCATCTGTGACAGTTCTACAACCCCCTACTGTTTTGGGGCCTTTGCACCTGCCCTGAGAATCTAGAGGAAAACATCAGGCTACATCATAAGCATGAACGCTAAAGTGTTTTTTTTAATGCAGTCTGTGGAAGACTGAATTGTAATGACAGCGGTTCCACCATAACCATTGCCAGGTAGCATTTATGAACAGGGTAGGCTCATGACTAACTGCTTTAGCGCCTATTGACCATAGTATCTTCTGACTGGGGGTGTTTTGTTAAGAGCCCAGACGCTTGCTCTAAACATTAACACTGGCGGTATGTTTTTGGAAACATAAGGAACATATTTTTTTTAATTAGCGAGAAATCATTTTCAAAAAAACTGGGAAAAAAAGTTTTAAACAATGTGTTCCCTCACCACCATATCTCCATGTCACATCTCTTGTTTCTGAAAGCCATAGGTGGCCACCTGCGATAATTAGCTCAAACAAATGTGTGCAAGGGGGGGGGTATTTTTTTATATATTAAAAAAAATAAAAAATAGTATTTCTCGCTGATATGAACGATAAGGGGCAAAGCATAGGTCTCGAAAGCCGACTTGAAAGCGATGATTATTGACTTTTCAACATGTTAAAACATAGCGTCGGAATTGTAGTTCACACGAAGCCAAATGTGGCCGAATGTAACCTCAAACCCTAAATACAGAAGAGTTTTCGAAAGCTAGTCATGAGCCATACATAACAGTAATTCGATCAGTTAGAAAGACACCCTCTCCAGATCTCATATAATTGATATACTAGCTGCGAATGTCAGTCACATATGAACACTCACCTAGAAGCAACAGTTTGACTTCACTTGATGCCTTTTCGCCAGCTTCTCTCAGATTCCGATCAATATTTTTACTCCTCTCCATGGCAGCTTTATCTTCGGCACTTAGTGTGCAACCCATTTTGATCCCAGCAGGTAAAACCTATGAAAATGTCTCTTATAATCTACCTGGCTTTTGACAAGCCGACCAAATGGAAAAAACGAAGGTGTTCAGTAAAAAGAAAGAATGTCATCCCTAATTCTACAAAATTGTATTGCTGTGTCTGTCAAGCGCTTGACGCAGAATTCTGTCAACTACGACACATTTTCAAACGAAATGTGTGCGACGACGAGCATGAGAAAAAAGGAAGGGAGAAAGGCGTTGGCCGGGAAACTAGCACGTTAACCATACAAATATTTGTTAGCTTTTTCTATGCACATGGAGGAAGCCGAATACTTTTGATAGAAGAGCAAGAAATTCATACGAAGAAATGAAGTAGTTAACATTAGTTACCACATTAACTTAATTGGCTAGCCAGAAACTTCACTTTATAACGTTACTACCTGTATGTTCTTTCCGCGTTGCGTTGGCAGTGTAAAAATTGAGCTAGAGAGCTGAGTTATAACTTCACTAAAAATAAATAGCTACAATCTAATCACCCTTGACAGTGACTCAAAATACTCACACACTTTTAAATACTATTGTCTGTTAACTGTTCTAACTTGTCTGGTCCTACAATAACGCAGAAGAGCAAAATATGTTTACTTTCAGAGCCACGTGACGCGGAAATTGAGGAAAATAATTGCCGGGCTAATGGGAAATGAAGTTAATATCTATCAGTAATTGATTATAGTGATTCTCAACCAGGGGGTCTAGGAGAATTTCGAGTTTTCAGGGGTCCCTAAAAAAATGCTTAAAACTAACACATAGCACCCAACTCCTCTGAAGTATATAATGCAGTATTTACAGTTAACTATAGTATAAATAATGTAGTAAAATAACTGTAGTATATACTATAGTAATTAGTGTAGTGTTTTTGCAGACTGTACTATACTGTAGTATTTACTGTAGTATTTACTGTAGTGTTTTTGAGCACTGTAGTATTTACTGTAGTGTTTTTGCAGACATCACTGTAGTATTTACTATAGTGTTTTTGTTTTCTAATCCTTGACATAGAAGTGGAGGCTTTCTCCTTCAGGAAACCTTCTGTAGAAATACTAAAAGAGCACATTTTCCATAACCTGTAGGTAGGACTGGAGTCTGAATGGATAGTTCAGATCTACTCTTTTCTATAACCTGTAGGGAACACAATAAATGGTGTATACTTGGCATGTAGGTTTCTCACTTATGGGTGGAACAAACTGTGATTTGGGGGAGGAGATTGGGTAGGGCATATGAAAACTAAATACTGTGATTTTATTATAGTTTAGAAAGCGTGGTGTTTGTGGACATTAGTGTTTTTGTATATATTACTGTAGTATTTACTACAGTGTTTTTTGTGCGGATAATGCTGTAGTATTTACTATAGTATTCTACAGTATAGTTGAAGTCGGAAGTTTACATACACCTTAGCCAACTACATTTAAACTCAGTTTTTCACAATTCCTGGCATTTAATCCTAGTACAAATCCCCTGTCTTAGGTCAGTTAGGATCACCACTTTATTTTAAGAATGTGAAATGTCAGAATCATAGTAGAGAGAATTATTTATTTCAGCTTTTATTTCTTTCATCACATTCCCAGTGGGTCAGAAGTTTACATACACTCAATTAGCATTTGGTAGCATTGCCTTTACATTGTTTAACTTGGGTCAAACGTTTGGGGTAGCCTTCCACAAGCTTCCCACAATAAGTTGGGTGAATTTTGGCCCATTCCTCCTGACAAAGCTGGTGTAACTGAGTCAGGTTTGTAGGCCTCCTTGCTCGCCCACGCTTTTTCAGTTCTTTCACATTTTCAATAGGATTGAGGTCAGGGCTTTGTGATGACCACTCCAATACCTTGACTTTGTTGTCCTTAAGCCATTTTTCCACAGCTTTGGAGGTATGCTTGGGGTCATTGTCCATTTGGAAGACTCATTTGTGACCAAGCTTTAACTTCCAGACTGGTGTCTTCAGATGTTGCTTCAATATATCCACATAATTTTACTTCCTCATGACGCCATCTATTTTGTGAAGTGCACCAGTCCCTCCTGCAGCAAAGCACCCCCATAACATGATGCTGCCACCCCCGTGCTTCATGGTTGGGATGGTGTTCTTCGGCTTGCAAGCCTCCCCCTTTTTCCTCCAAACATAAAGATGGTCATTATGGCCAAACAGTTCTATTATTCTTTCATCAGACCAGAGGACATTTCTCCAAAAAGTATGATCTTTGTCCCCATGTGCAGTTGCAAACAGTAGTCTGGCTTTTTTTATGGCACTTTTGGAGTAATGGCTTCTTCCTTGCTGAGCGGCCTTTCAGGTTATGTCAATATAGAACTAAGTTTATTGTGGATATTGATGCTTTTGTACCTGTTTCCTCCAGCATCTTCACAAGGTCCTTTGCTGTTGTTCTGGGATTGATTTGCACTTTTCGCACCAAAGTACATTCATCTCTAGGAGATAGAACGTGTCTCATTCCTGAGTGGTATGACTGCTGCGCGGTCCCATGGTGTTTATACTTACTATTGTTTGTACAGATGAACGTGGTACCTTCAGGCATTTGGAAATTGTTCTAAAGAATGAACCAGACTTGTGGAGGTCTACAATTTTTTTTCTAAGGTCTTGGCTGATATCTTTTGATTTTCCCATGATGTCAAGCAAAGAGGCACTGAGATTGAAGGTAGGCCTTGTAATACATCCACAGGTACACCTCCAATTGACTCAAATTATGTCAATTAGCCTATCAGAAGCTTCTAAAGCCATGACATCATTTTCTGGAATTTTCCAAGCTGTTTAAAGATACAGTCAACTTAGTTAGTGTATGTAAACTTCTGACCCACTGCAATTGTGATACAGTGGATTGTAAGTGAAATAATCTCTGTAAACAATTGCAAAAAGTAGATGTCCTAACCGACTTGCCAAAACTATAGTTTGTTAAAAAGAAGTTTGTGGAGTGGTTGAAAAACAAGTTTTAATGACTCCAACCTAAATGTTGTGTCTTTGGCTATGCCGGATTAAGTGATATGACATGCTATTCTATAAAATAATTTCTCCGTAATTAATATTACCTCATTGAGCTAATCATGTAAATGTAATTAACTATAGAGTTGGGCATCACAAAATAATATTTATAGAGCTGTTATCTTCCAAATAAACTCTTAAAGACCTAGTAATATTTTCATCAATAGCAGTCAATATTAATCGTCCTCTTAATTCAGTCTCATCTGAAATTTGAAAATTCTTAGTTATCTGCACGAACCCTGGCTAACAAGTTGAATCAGCAATACAAAATTGGGTTTAATTATTTATTTACTAAATACCTAACTAATCACACAGAATTACACATACACATATTTAAATCATAACTTGATTGCAAATGACATCATAAAGGAAAATGTCCCTTGCGGGCTGAACGGATATGACAGCTGGTTACACAAAAGAAAAAGGGCTGGGTTTGAGTGAAAGAGCGGGAAGACTGAGGAACAAAGGGTGAAGCTGTGCTATCGTAAATACAGTATCTTATGCATTCAAAATTACCGCCCATTTGGAAAAGGAAAATGCAATAAATATTTACTCTGAGCTACACTTCGGTAGGTTGGTGGTAGACGGAAGGCCGTGTTGCCCAACCGAGTCCTTTGAAGAATGTCTCTGCTGGTAAATTTAATATGTTGTAGTAACGTCGTTGTGTGGTAGATGGAATACTCTGTCTGTTCCTTCCTAACCCTCGTTTGCAGCGGCTGTTGCTAACTCAACGGCTAGGAGGTATCACTTCTGTAGTGAATAAGAGTTCAAAGTTCATATCATTCGCAACCAAAGCTCACGCTGATGTTGGCTTCGTTCTGTAGTTATTATCTGAACCATTCTGACATCGTCCTTTCGTCCTCGGAACAGGAGGTTATATTGTCGTCAAGGGCTTATATAGGAGGGCATGTTTGAAAAGTTTAATAGCCCATGTCCCTTCACAGGGGCGGGCCACTGACTGAGCAGAGCCCTATCTTATGAAAACCCAAATCTCACATTTTAGAAGCTAAAGTCACATTTCATCCCATCAAAAATAATTTCATATTCAAACAATTAAATTAAACAACAATTCCATGTGAATCCGATAACTCTGATGTGTAGACTTTCCACTGTAGAGTTGATCAAATCAAATGTATTGATATAGCCCTTTGTACAACAGCTGATATCTCAAAGTGCTGTACAGAAACCCAGCCTAAAACCCCAAACAGCAAGCAATACAGGTGTTGAAGCACGTTGGCTAGGAAAAACTCCCTAGAAAGTCAAAAACCTAGGAAGAAACCTAGAGAGGAACTAGGCTATGAGGGGTGGCCAGTCCTCTTCTGGCTGTAACAGAACATGGCCAAGATGTTCAAATGTTCATAAATGACCAGCATGGTCAAATAATAGGTCTGGGACAGGTAGCACGTCCGGTGAACAGGTCAGGATTCCATAGCCGCAGGCAGAACAGTTGAAACTGGAGCAGCAGCATGGCCAGGTAGACTGGGGACAGCAAAGAGTCATCATGCCAGGTAGTCCTGAGGTATACATTACATATACATTTAAGTCATTTGGCAGACGCTCTTATCCAGAGCGACTTACAAAGTGGTGAATTCACCTTATGACATCCAGTGGAACAGCCACTTTACAATAGTGCATCTAAATCATTTAAGGGGGGGGGTGAGAAGGATTACTTTATCCTATCCTAGGTATTCCTTAAAGAGGTGGGGTTTCAGGTGTCTCCGGAAGGTGGTGATTGACTCCGCTGTCCTGGCGTCGTGAGGGAGTTTGTTCCACCATTGGGGGGCCAGAGCAGCGAACAGTTTTGACTGGGCTGAGCGGGAACTTTACTTCCTCAGTGGTAGGGAGGCGAGCAGGCCAGAGGTGGATGAACGCAGTGCCCTTGTTTGGGTGTAGGGCCTGATCAGAGCCTGGAGGTACTGCGGTGCCGTTCCCCTCACAGCTCCGTAGGCAAGCACCATGGTCTTGTAGCGGATGCGAGCTTCAACTGGAAGCCAGTGGAGAGAGCGGAGGAGCGGGGTGACGTGGGAGAACTTGGGAAGGTTGAACACCAGACGGGCTGCAGCGTTCTGGATGAGTTGTATGGGTTTAATGGCACAGGCAGGGAGCCCAGCCAACAGCGAGTTGCAGTAATCCAGACGGGAGATGACAAGTGCCTGGATTAGGACCTGCGCCGCTTCCTGTGTGAGGCAGGGTCGTACTCTGCGGATGTTGTAGAGCATGAACCTACAGGAACGGGCCACCGCCTTGATGTTAGTTGAGAACGACAGGGTGTTGTCCAGGATCACGCCAAGGTTCTTAGCGCTCTGGGAGGAGGACACAATGGAGTTGTCAACCGTGATGGCGAGATCATGGAACGGGCAGTCCTTCCCCGGGAGGAAGAGCAGTTCCGTCTTGCCGAGGTTCAGCTTGAGGTGGTGATCCGTCATCCACACTGATATGTCTGCCAGACATGCAGAGATGCGATTCGCCACCTGGTCATCAGAAGGGGGAAAGGAGAAGATTAATTGTGTGTCGTCTGCATAGCAATGATAGGAGAGACTGGTGGTCCTAGGGCTCAGGTCCTGCGAAAGAGAGAAAGAAAGAGAGAATTAGGGAGAGCATACTTAAATTCACACAGGACACCGGATAAGACAGGAGAAGTACTCCAGATATAACAAACTGACCCTAGCCCCCCGACACATAAACTACTGCAGCATAAATACTGGAGGCTGAGACAGAAGGGGTCAGGAGACACTGTGGCCCCATCCGATAATAACCCTGTACAGGGCCAAACA